>NW_024424119.1:4299021-4338250 GCF_017311325.1 Ursus maritimus
CATATATATATATATATATATATATATATATATATATATGATAACATATTCCTATTATCTAATTTTCACAGTCCAGTAGGTGATAGAGATCAAAGACACTTTTGGGCTTTTAAAGAACTAACATGACTCTTTCCCCTAAAATAAAATAATATTACCAGGAAAGGTTATTTATCTGAAGGAAACAGCCAGATCATTCTTCAGTCAGTAAGCTAACTCATGGCTGTGAGATAGATGGTTACAAAATGTTCACATGCCTGCATAATATTCTCTATCATTTCTTAATTGTTTATAATAACTGGAGTTCTTTTCAGATCTTAAATTTACGTACTAGGTAGATTTAATGAAATTAACTCCCAGTTTTGCACTAATCTCTGGAATATTCTATATCATGACAATGAGTCCAGAGACCACTTGCTGGACAAACATAAAAAAATCTAGAGTTCTTGCACTAGGTGACTATGTATTAAAGCCTATCTTAAAGCTTGAAGGAGAGGGAAACATTTCATTGGCAAAACCTCAGGAGATTTACAATATATACTATTTGAAAGTAATTTTCCCCTTTCCAAACCTCCTGAGAAAAGATATACAAGGAAGCGATCAATCTTTCTCCTGTCTTTCATGTCAATATATCACTATCTAGGGCTCAAACCAATATCAAGTTTGTCAAGAGGCTCCGTTATGATGTCCATGTGATGGTCCTGCAAACACCCAGCCCCACTCTTTGATATCTTTTGGAAGAATGGCTCAAGTCCTGGCCACAGGGAACATATTACACTACTGCCATAATTTCTGGAATTTTTATTATAAACATTTCCTGCCACCAGGTTAGGATGGACAAGAAAGGTAAAGCACCTCTACTGTCTCTTACATAAGCTTTCTGTCTCTGTAGATTAGCTACCACTTTAAAAGCAAAACAACCTGACGGGTGCCTGGTCGCTTCCTGGGTTAAGCCTCTGGTTCTTGGTTTTGGCTCAGGTCATGACCTCGTGGTAGTAGCATCAAGCCCCACATTGGGCTCCAAACTCAGCATGGAATCTGCTTGAGATTCTCTCTCTCTCTCTCTCCCTCTGCCCCACCCCTGCTCTCTCCCTTCCTCTCTCTCCAATAAAATAAATAAATAAATAAAATCTTAAAAAAAAAAGCATAACAACCCTCAGCAAAGAAACACTTTATTTAATTGGCCCTACACAGACTAGGAGGAAAAAAATTAGAAATCCTAAGGAATACTGAGAGCCAAACATTTTAATCAGTGGCCTGGAGTCATTCCAGAATACTATCTTAATAGTTACTGAGGCAAACTCAGCTTTTCATTTTTGTGTGTTTCGTGATAATGACTATTGAATTATACCTGGTACTTTAAAATGCTTTTGCACAATATATTGTTAGAACTAAAAAATGAAGAGGTTCAGGGAAGAAGGGAAGTAAGAGAAGGCCTTTACAATTTTTTCAAGATTTGAGAGTACAAGAATCTCGTTTTAAAAAATGTACATCACACAAGGGGATGCCTGGGTGGCTCAGTTGGTTAAGCATCTGCCTTCAGCTCAGTTCGTGAACCTGGGGTCCTAGGATAGAGCCTTGCATCGGGCTCCCTGCTCAGCGGGGAGTCTGTTTCTTCCTCTGCCCCTCCCCCTGCTTGAGCTCTCTCTCTCTCTCTCTGTCAAATAAATAAATAAAATCTTTAAAATATAAAAATAAACAAAATTTGCATCAGACAGATATGCATATGCACAAATACACAGACCTATACAAACTTCTCTCTGCCCAGAGGAACTTGTTAGTAACTTAGACAAGTGTACAGTGAAGAAGAAAAATTATCTTATATAAGGCCTTTATGTCCTGGAATCAAGTCAACATAGCTACTGTCAAGACAATTTTCCTATGAGACTTGGAATGATTTGCTGGAGGTAAGGCTTTAAAATGTTATGCTTGAAAAAACCTGATTACATGTTCTGTAAGTTCTAGTCTAAGTATAAGGAAAAATTCATTTCGATGCAGTAAGGGAATTATTACTTAATTACAATAGGGAGAGCGGTAATATGAAGACAGATGTCCAACTTATCAGAACTTCAAAAGCAGAAGATTGTTCCTTTTTGTTTTATGGCACCTCATTCTCTTCCAACTTTGTCATGTCAATATGTCACATAGATGGAAGTCCTCAGAACTCTCTTTAAAACAATCTTGTTTTGTTTTGTGTTGTTTTGTTCATTTGTCCAGATTGAGTTTCTATAACTTCAATAGCTTATCATATGGTCAATGGAAACAAATGTTTTAAAGGTTTTTGATGCATTGCTTTGGATGCTTTTTATTGCATCCTGGGACTGTTTCTTATAAGTTTATCCCTTGTATGGTGTGGGGGAACAAAATGCCACTTCAAAATGTCTCTCTTTGGTATGTGGATTATTTTAGACAGATTATTTTTAAGAAACAGAAGACTCAGAAAAATCTTTGACCTTTCCTCTAACTGCCTAAAAGAATTTAGATAGAGGACTCATTCCAGAAAGGGAGGTAACATCCCATATAACTGCAGTGTAATATGAACAAGGTGTGGAGGACAGGGAGGGACCTAGCGAAATCTGTTAAAATTCCTCCCTACATCCTATCATTTCTGTGTGGTCCAAAAACATTTGCTTACCAAATCTTCCTGTGAATTGTTTTCCTTCTCTCAGAAGTCCCAGACACCTACCCACTTCTCTTTAGCCCCAGATGGCATATAGCCTTGATTGCCTGACTTCCTGTGGGCCTCATACTGTTACGGACTTATGTAATTAAATTTGATTTTCTCTCATTAATCTGCCTCATGTCAATTTAATTATTTGACCAGCCAAAAGAATCTTGAATTGTAGAAGAAAACTTTTCCTGTCCGACAATGGTTTCCAGTTAGGCCACAAGAGAAATTTGCACATGATTTGGCAAGTAGAGAAGTGATAGATATTCTTCTCCTTGAAGGTGGGTATAGGATGTCAGGCTCCAGGGCAGCTTGTACATGCCCCAGCCTGTGGACTTCCCTTACTGGGATAGGGCAGCACTGAAGCATGCAACCCCTTAAGCTTCTGTTGATTCTCCTCCTTCAGCTTCTCTGAGTTGGGGTTAAATATACGTATGGCTCTTTGGTGAAGTTTGCTGACTTCTTCTACAGGTCGTCTGCACCATCAACACTGGTGGTGGTGAGAGAAAGGAATTCCAGTTCATCTTCATGGGTCCTGGTTTGTCCTTGCTTTCTTCCACTTCACAGTCACCTAACTAATAACCCAACCAACTTACAGCAACTTTAGGTTCAATGTCAGATACAGAGGCAACAGCCTAATGGAAATGTCCCCATCAGTTCCCATAATTCCTTAAGATCCCGGTTATAAATCCCTTATTCCATAGCATCATAGTGATTCTGCTTCTCTGACCAAACGCTAACTGTCAAGACACATACATTACTGTAGAAGAAGATGAACACTATCGCAATGAAAACCTAAACCATATGGCATTGGCTTTCGTCCCAGCAGTGAAAGAAGCTTTAAGGGTCTTGAGCAGACTATTAGCAGCAGCCTGAGCAGCGTGAAGGAGGCTGTCAGTGAGGGTTTAGAGAAGAGAGGCTAACCCCTAACTATTTGAATTATCCTGTCTTCCAGCTGAGAACCCAACACTGCAGAGCAGGGGCAAACCATCCCCTCTGACTTTGTCTGAATTCCTGATCCATAGACTATTTGATGTCACTCAGCTAGGAGTGGTTTGTTAGCAGCAAGGCGGATTCATAAATAAACAGGTGCTAGAAGTGGAACAATCAGACTTGCATTGCATTCCTGCTCTTGAGCACTATACTCTGCTTCTAGAATCCTGTATGCTTATAGAAACCATCCCTACTTTATTGTTAATGTTAGTCCGATTGAGTTTCTCTAACATAGTCAAAAAGAGTCCTAACCGGGGCGCCTGGGTGGCTCAGCCATTAAGCGTCTACCATCAGCTCAGGTCATGATCCCAGGGTCCTGGGACTGAGACCCGCATCGGGCTCCCTGCTTGGTGGGAAGCCTGCTGCTCCCTCTCACACTTCCCTTGCTTGTGTTCCCTCTCCCTCTGTCTCTCTCTGTCAAATAAATAAATAAATAAAATCTTTTGAAAAAAAAAGAGTCCTAACCAATCATAAAATCAACAGAAATAAACATTTAAATGCTCTTCATGCATATTGATTTTAAAAAATTACCTTACTACATGCTTTCTGTGTTTAGGCAGTTTTGAATTAAGAAATACCCCCTACTCAAAAGACCAAGATCCACTTTCATTTGACATGTATAAACTTAAATCAGTTCTTATGTGTGGGGAATTATGCAGTCATCCATTCAATCATCTAGGGAATATTTATTGAGTTCTTTCATTGTGCAAGGCAGTGGGTTAAGCAAAGGGAAGGATACAAAGAATTGTATAGTTTCTAAGTAGTTAATCACACAGTAGCAGCAATGAGACATAAACAGAAAGTAACATAGTTCCTTGATTCTAACATCGTTTTTTTTTTTTTCATATTTAAATCACTTTAAAAATCAGGGCACATCATATAATTGATAGGTGCATTTTAATGTGGGAGTGTTTCTTTTCTTCCCTTGAAAAGCTGCTATTAAATTGACAGTGTGCTCCTCATTATTCACAGTGTTTTAGAAGGGAGGAAATCCAACGTAGCACAAGCTAGTATGTAATAAGTACCACGAGTGATACCAGGAGACTTAAGATTTTCACTAGCTGAGATAGTATGAGAAGATGTCAAAGCATTTCAACTGAGTCTAGAAAAGAAGAGAAGAGAGCATGGCATTTATACGGATCTTCTATGAATATATAATATGAAATTTTTATAATCCTGACAATGGCCCTAAATGGTAGGAATTATCTTAATTTTCCTGGTCATACAACTGAGGTTCAGATTAACAAGGAGAAAAGAAATATCTTTGAGTTTTCACACTCAGATGTCTCTAAAGTGAGGCATACACTCTTCTCGGAACTTAACAAGGACTGAATTCACATTGTACTCACTATATACCTCCTATGTGCAGTATGGAACATGTTCCACAGATTATGTTATAAATCCTTTATATACAGCGTGACTCAATAAGTATTAACATGATCCTCACTATAGAGATGGGGAAACAGAGAACCTGGAGAAATAAAGTAAGTTTTTCAAAGTTATACAACTAATAAGTGACAGAGCGGGATGGATTAGGAACCCTATCAGTCTAGTAAGAAGAGTCTCTTTTATTAACCACTATGCCATGAGTCTCTGAGGACAGCGTGAAGCATTTTCTCCCAAACTTCTGACTGTCTGATTAAAAACCACTATAATCCTCCAACTCTTTTCCCTTACCCAACTGTATAATCGACAGTTTATGATGTATATAATTTACTCTGTTTTTACTATCTCCAAGTAATCTCCTTAAAGGCAAGGATTTTGCCTGTTTTGTTCACAGAGACATCATAATCAGCACAAGGTTGGGAGCTCCATAGGAAATTGTTGAATGAATAAAAGAATGATTTTTTTTCTTTTAAAGAAGATGAGAGAGTAAATTCCGTGAGTGAACAGTAATTGGAGAGGCACAGAGGCAGGGCAGTGGCAGTTGTGTTTTGAAACATTGATTAGTTAGTGTGGTCTGCCTAAGGTGTCAAGTGGGAGCGGAAGAAATCAGTGAGCAAGCCTCCCAGTAAGGGAGGTTGAAGCCACCCGGGCTCACACGCAAAAGCCTTTGTTTGCTCCCTCACATTTTGTTTGTAGCTTGTTCAGCAATAGACACTGGAAAGGAGGGCAGGAAGACATCAAAGTAGCTGTATTGTTCATATTTTTTCTCCCTTTGGCAGCTTTTTTCTCTATTTCCTGCTGACACTACAATTTCAGCGATTTAATGATACAATTGTTTCTGAAAAGGACACAGAAACAGACACCCTCAGCCATTTAATTGGTTGCCCTGACGAAGTGGAATCTGCTGTTTTTTAATTTTATTTTTGTGGGGTGTGGGGATTTGGAGAGGCTGGGAGAGAGATAATATTTACTTCTATTAGAAAAGGTACAGTTTAGGAAGGGATATTAGTCTACCTAATTAAGGTCTGCCATTTCCATGGCATGCACTAGGATACCTATGAAAATTACTCAATCCCAGCAAAGAATTTGCTAAAATCGTTTATCTTCCAATTTAGTCTGCCCTTAGGTCAATGGAATTTCATTTGCTATAGGAATACTACATTCTTTATGTCAAGTTTACTCTGAAATAGTTTGCCGTTCCTAATAAATCATAGCAAGAAGCAGAACTCTGTTATAAATGTCTGATCCTTCCCCTTGTATAATTTAGGTTTGCTCTTTCCAAGTCTCTGGGATTGCTGCGTGTTATATATTGGTTTGATATAATTTCAAATCCACTTATTTATGACAAAGACCAAAAAATGTTGCTTTTAGAAGTTAAGCTGTTTTTATATAAGAATGAAGTAAATTGGACCAGGATGTCATCATTTTATCTGTTCCCACCAATAAGAACTCAGTAACTCAGTTGCTGAGGGGTCCCACTGGGGGCTTAGCAATAAAAACAGGAAGAAGCAATACTGGTAAGGGGACATTTTGACTATAAACATGGATTTTGTAAGGATTACTTAAGAATGTTCAGTGCAGGCAAAACTAAAATTTGCTGATCTAAAATGGCTTTACGAAGACTGTAGGGCAATTAGTTCCTACCACAGTGTAGGTGACTCTTTTACAAGCAGTGGTGAAAGTGGTCCAGCAGCTGCATGAAGAATATCCTCTTGCCCATCAACACCCCTGTCCTGCTGTTGTTCCCTAGCAACGTGCTCTAGCAACAGAGTACTTTTACCTTTGCACTGGCAGCTGGATATCAACTACCAGTTGGTTTACCCACCTCTTCTGAGTACCAAGTCATATAAAGGTACACCTTAGCTAAATTTGGACTTTATTCCTTTCATTTCTCCTTGCTTGGAACAATAGTGTGATTAATCTAACACTAGGTTGGAGTATTTTATTTCCTTATTGGCTTATTAAGAGACATTATCCTGCATGCTATTGGCTTGTGAAATTCCTGCAGTGAACCTGTGTTAAGTGCTATTGGCAAAGGCGAATCTCAGTCTCTGAGCATTAATTTGCACCAAAACAAAACACTGTGTAATCAGCTCTCGTATCTGGACACTTGAATGCGCCTTGCTACCTTCTCATCATTTGAACTAGTGCATTAAATACAGGACATTTATATTTTCTTTTATTACAAAAAAATTCCCTCCTTTTACCAAATGTTACAGATAGCATATCAAAGTTGACCCAGGTCTTCCTCATTTTCATCTTTAACATATAAAATGAAATACTGGATTTCTAAACAGGACAGTTTACGTGGTGAGAAAATATGGTCAATATACACACAAAAAATATAGTGTATTTTGGAGGGCCAAGGTGCTGAAGCTAAGTTTTATACATAAAAGTAAGTGTAAACTAAGGATTGGAGAAAGTCTGAAAGTTGTTCATCAATTTATTTAACAAAGACTATGAAAAGAGATCATAATAGGCCAATATACCTATACATTAAATCAAAATTTAAAAGGTAATGCTCCCTCATCCTGTGAAGAAAATGCTTTCAAACATTTTTTTTTTTAACAAGACTTATCTAGTATTACTTCTCTTTTCATCCAGGAAGAAACTAGAACTTCTTTAAGATACTGACACAAATACTTTTGTTTCAATGTCCCTTCACTTTCCAATAGCCTCACTTCATGTGCCTCAGTCTGGTTCAAAGTGTTACTTAAAATTTTTGAGCTTATTATTATGCAGGTCCCTCTTCCTAGCAAACTAACTTTCTTAAAAGTATATATAAAAACTCCATGGAAATATAAACAGATAAGCACAAATAAACAAATGCAACTCTCAGCAAAAGGCTAGTGCGGCCTTACCCACTCTTTGTGTGTCTGTAACTAAAATGAGTGTTGGTGATGCTCACTGGATATAGTAGAATTCTAGCCAACGTTAAGACAAAAATAAGTGAAAGCCAAGACTGAATCCCAGCGTGTGGATGGAAGGAGATTAGTAAGTGTTCAGAAAAAGGAAACAAAAAGTAAAAGTGTTTTGGGAGAGCACTGATTTTTATATGACTCCCAAAGTCATCACCGGAGGGGGAAAAACATGGAGACTCAGGCAAGGGAAGGTTGCATGGGCCAGGAAGTGCAACACATAGCTGAGCTTATGTTCCCCTGGCCAGAATTCAGTCACAAGCAAGAGCTTAACATAAGAGCTGGGGTCAGTGGGCATGGGTGCATCAACAGCTAAGAAACTTAGAGCCAGACAATCTTTATATGTGTTCTAGATGATGGAAGATTAAGCAAAATCACAGTCAAGAAAACAATAAAAGAAACAATAAAACAAAGTTTTAAACAAACAATGAAAGAAAGTTTTATTTTCATTAGCAGCCAGCCAAAACAGAGTTGGCAAATAATTATAGGGCAGTTGTTGATAAGAGCAGTATCAGAAAAAAGACACTAAAGCATCATGGGAGGGGAGATGAGTCCCAGTGGAATCAAGGAAGTAGTACTAGAAGGAGACTGAAAAGGACAGTTAGTGCTTTGGAATTTCCATCTCTATGGAGGCCATCCTATAGAGACACAGAGATGAGATGTTTCCAGTTGTGCATTGAAGAAAAAACAAACTGCTTGAGAGCTTTTGAGTAGAGGGGATCAATATTCAAGAGCAGGTAGGGAGCCATTTGATAAAGCAGACTAGGTGAATTGGCTTCCCAGTGTAACATTGGCAAAAATACGCACGTAGTGAATTTTGCTAGAATATATAATTCTTTTTAACAAAAGATCTTTTCTTTTTAACTTTATAGTTTCAAAACTTAGTGATCCATATTTGATTTATTAAATGTGTGTACGTGGGAGTATTATATTAAAATTATTTTAAGTCAATTTAATGTCAGTTTGTAAAACATAATTTCCCTCTCAATATCACATTATATGTTACATATTTCATTATAAATTCCAAATAAAATTTAATGAAAAGATCTTGAAAAATTTAGGGTTCAAAATAGAAACAGATAGATAGATTTATACATTTATAGATACAGATAAACTACTAAAGCAGCATGCTTACTTTTCTTAATGACACATTCCAAGTGGATTTTAACTTGGTGCCAAAGAATCATATCTATCAACTTACTATGCATTTGAATATGAAATTTATGTGGAAAATATGAGGCAGAGTTTAACTGAATATGTACTAAGCAAATTGATAACATTTTAACATACAGAATTTGTGCTCTTGCAAACTTAAATATAAAAAAAGCCTTCGTGTATGCACTCATGATTTATTTCTTTTCCATTATAATTTGAGAAGTTCAAGAAGCCAAACATTTCAGATGTACTTAGTATAATACTAAGTCAGCAAACTTTTATAATACTCAACACAAAAGCTTACTATGCTTATGTGTCAGAAACTTTGCATGCATTAACTTATTTAATACTTAGTATAACTCTATGAAGTACATGTTTTTACAGTGGAACAAAATGAAGCACAGAAACATTTGAAAACCTCTCTAATGTGATACAAATAATAAATGGTGGAATCCATTATTTTACACATATTGTTTCCCAGTATCCGTAGTCTTTATCTCTGTGCCCAACAACCTCCCATAATATTGATATTTTTATGTTAAAACATGGCTTCAACAATCCTTTTATTCTTTAAAATTTTCATAGTACTATAGATTTATTAATTTATCCTCTTGGAAAACAAATGTTTTCCCTCATTTATCTACATCAGATATTAAAAGTCATGAAGTAAGTTTCATCTCTATCATATGAAGATCAGTCTATTTATTATTATTATTATTATTATTTTAGCCCAAAGGCCAATCTGGAATGTATAAACAGAAAACTGTCAATGGAATGCCACTGGGTCTTGCTAGCATTACCATAGTTATAACCAGGACACAATGCCGAGAACACCATGTTTCTTGCCAGTTCTCAGCACAATTGGCTCCTAGGGGTCATGCAGAGCAAGTGTTACAGTTCATCTCTGCACAAACTCACTTTTTTGGCTAATGAATAACATTCAAGCAAGCAGAGGATTGATTCTTAGACAGCTGCCTGAATTCTAATGCTAGATTTCTATCCATACCAATGCAATCTTTGATCTGCTAGACTACTTTCACAAATAGACAAAGAAACAGACAAAAGGACTGCCAGTTACAAGCCAATAATGCTCGTATTCACTCAACAAATAATTTTTCTGTGGGTCAGACACAGTGCTATGGATACTCAGTGCTCACATGGAACCTTCACGAGGCTGGCCTATTCTGGCTTTCATTACATCTATAGATAAAGGTGGAGTACTACTTCCCTTTCTCACCCAAAACTTTAACTCACCTTTTCATTACAAATACCTGGCCAAACAAAATGTCAAACCATATATATAGAGAATTTACTTGAATAGCCCCTACATCAAAGTGCTGTTTTCTTAGAAGTTCAGAAATGTTAATATGTATCAGTTTGGCAAAAATATCTTTAACGGCAAAGGCATTGCCTTTGAGGGGGATAGTCCATGTTTGGAAAGGATAAAAAAAATATTTTTTTCTGTCTAAGAAAGAAGAAGATAGATACAATATAAAGGGGATGCATTTAGCAGAAATATTGCTTTATAAGGCAAATTAATATAAATTCAAAGAAGCACAGCCTTAAAGAAGATCCAGGGTCAAAAATGTTATGCAAGAAAGAAAAAAAAAACATCTGAAAAACGTTTCATGGGTGTAAAATCAACTGAGCAAGAAGAAAACAAATTGTTCAGAGGGCAATTGCCATTACTTGAGAGATAGTGTTAGGCAGCAGCAGGCTATTGGGATGGTATTGTTCAGCTTTATTAATGGATGCATATAATTCCTGGAAGAAGAAAGGTTCTAAAATTAGGAGAGTGCTGTGGGTTTAAAGTGGAATCCTCATTAAGAGCAGGAGTTGTCCTGTGCTGTTTATCTAGTGCAAGGGCAGAGAGCTTTCAGGGCTCTTTCCTCCCAGTTTGGGTGTTAAAACCAAGCAGTTGACCTTTAAGAAGCTAAATGATTCAAAATTTGCGTAAGGGTTTTTTTCATTGTTGTTGCTTCTTTGTTATCCTAGCAAAATGCTTTAGGATAACACAGCTCCTTCCAGTTTATGCATTCAGGAGAGAAACAAGTACCCCTTGCTTTTTCCCTTCCTTCCTCTGAAGTGCAAATTTTAGGTAAACAGGGATCCTCAAAGCACATGGAAAGTTTTCATTGAGAAAGACCCCTCTAGGAAGAGTTAGGGTTCCAGGATGATGTTGACACTACTGCTGCTGCTGATAATAACAACAATTAAAAAAGCTATCAGGACATCTATATTCTCCCTTAATGACATGAATTTTCAGGGTAGAAATGTAGATTGAAAAGGGACCTGCTTATTCATTTAACAAATATCAAGAAAAGGGGCAATCGGGAGGAAAACGATATTGGATCTATGGAATTGTGTTTGTTTCTTTGAGGGAAAATTGCCGTAAGATGGTACATGAGATCAGTAATACTTCCCCTTCAAAGTTACTATAGAAGTCTGAGTGATTATAGCTACTGGGGAGGGGAGATGTTTTATTACCTTTAACAGTTAAACATTAAGTAGGGATGTTTGCCCTCATATTTTCACACCCGCTATTTGGTCTTCTCACTTCTGATTTTTCACCCATAAAGTCCGTCCATCATAAGGCTATCACACCTCCCAAGATACAGCTCTAATTATACAAACAAACAAAAATTATAACAGAAGTCCAATACTTTCAATGACTACTTATGGCTTATATAGTAAAATATATTTTTTAAAACCAGGCTTCAAAGACTTCCACCAACGAATCTCAGTCCTACTTTTTGAAATAATATCTCACTCTCCCTTACCATTTTCTATGATTTTAGCCTATACCCTATTGCCAAATGTCTCTACTTACTTTCACCTCCGTGCTTCTCATATTCTCCTCTTGAAAGGAAATGATTTTTTCCAACTCCACATTATCTACATCCCATCCAGTTTATGTCATGTGCTTTGGTCAGCAATTCTTTCATATCCCAACAGCTAAAGTAAACTTCCCTCTTTGAAACCCGCATTCCACTGTATTTTGACAACTTATCAATCTCTACCAGTAGTATCATTATAAATGTGTTGCCAATATTTTTCTACTCATTCCCAGATATCATTATATATAATGTCTTTATAGCAACAAGCTTTCAAAGAATTGCTAGGCGGGAGTCTGTAGCAAGAGCATATCAATCTTTTTACAGTGTCAACCCAAGTTGATATTTCACTATTTAATTTTCTGTGAGCACTTTGAACTATGCAGTGTATTATACAACTGGCTATATTATACTAGCTTGGAATTACATACTATTTGTGTTGATCAGTGCCTTTATTTGTTTTCTGTTTAAATACAGAATCGTATAGCACAAAAGTGGGTATCTTTAAGGTCAGAGAGATTTAGATTTGAAATTAGCTCTGACATTAAATACTCTGTGTACTTGGACAAACTATCAACCACCTCAGAGCCTTAGTTTATTTCTAAACTAGGGATAAAACCATCTCTATTACAATGTATTTGTGAAGATTAAATGGCAAGATTTATATTAAGCATCTTGGACATGGAAAGCCTTAGGAGGAATTTCAGCTTTTTTCTTTTGCTGTACCATCTCATGAGCCACACCATCTCTTCTTAAAAAGAACATCTTGTATCTCACTTTCTAAGTATCCTCTGAAGTGTATAGCAGTGACAGAGGTGGTATGCACTAACGCTACTGATCAAATGTGGTCTAAACAAGGATAGAAACAGCTTTACACAGTGTTTTCAACTTTCTGTCAAAAATGAGAAATCATTCTGCAATGGCTAGAATGCAGGTCAAACAAAATGCAGGTCTCTTATCTGATTCTAGATCTACAAGATATTACTTACTAGTAGTGTGACTTTGAGACAGGTCCTTTACTTCTTTGATTCTCCATTTCTTCACCTGCAAAAATGAGGACATTGGACTAGATCCATGATTTCTAATTTCATTAACATTTTACAATTTATTGGTTTAATTATTCTGTGGATAAAATTTTATGGAAGTGACAAAAATGGAAGTATTAAAAGCAGAGCTACTCTGGATGATACAAAGAAGACATTTAGGACTTCCACCTTTCAGTCCCTTCCTGTAGGCTAGACTAAGTTTGGCTTAAATCTAGTCAAGGATTTACAGAAGGTGCATGAGGAATTTTGATAGCTAATTAGTCAACTCAGGCCTACTTAGAATGTATGTGTAAAAAATTACACACTTTATCCATTCATCCATTGAGGAACACTTAGGTTGTTTCCATATTTTTGCTTGTGAATAATGCAGATATCTCCTCAAGATACTGATTTCAAATCCTTTGGATATATATCCAGAAATGGAATTGCTGGATGATAAGATAGTTCCATTTTTTGAGGAACCTCCATGTTTTCTATAATTGCTGTGCCAATTTACATTCCCAAATGTCTGTTTACTGATGAATGAATAAAGAAAGTGTGTAAGCACACACACACACAGGAATATTAGTCTTAAAAAAGGAGAAAATCTTGCCATTTGTGACAACATGGATGAACCTGATGATATTAGCTCAGTGAAATAAGCCAGATGCAGAAAGGTAAACACTGCATGCAATAAAAGATGTTAAATTCATAGAGACAGAGAATAGGATGGTGGTTATTAGGGAGTGGGATATGGGAGATGTTCGTCCAAGGATACACAGTTTTAGTTATATAATCTAAATAGCTTTTGGAGATCTAATATATACCAATGTGACTATAGTTAACAATACTGTATTATAAACTTGAAATTAGCTGAAAGGGTAGAACTTAAGTGTTCTCAACACACACACACACACATGCACACGCTAACTATATGAGGTGATGGATATGTTAACCAGCTTGATTGTGGTGAATATTTCACAGTGCACACATATATCAAACAATCAAGTTGTACACCTTAAATATATACAATTTTTAATTGTTAAAAATTAAGGTAGGAGGCATTTTTAATTTTGGCGTGGAGAGGGGAAGGAATGCCAAAGTTTAAACCACTCTTTACATCTACTGAATATTTCCTAAAGATTCTTTGAAGCCACAAAAGTTATTTTACCAAGCTTGCTCAGTACATTATCTAATTAGCTGAAAATTCCAAAGTGAAATTTCACAACTCTAATGCTTAAATAAGTAAATAAATAAATAACATCTATTGGCTTATACAAGGTAATACAGCTAACAAATGAGTGATCAGATATTGATGTTTTGTGTTTTAAAGACCATACAGGATACAAAACTCATGTGGATAAGCTGTCTCTGCACTTTCAATATTCACTTAGAGTGTTTCAAGTTGACCACAATTTCATAGAACAGTGTACAAAAATTGTGCCAGAAATCATGCAAGAAATTAAACATGTGCTTTGGAGTCAGAAAGATGGTTTTAACACTTCCAAGCTGCAGCTTATTTGTAAAGTGCAAATCACAATATTGATCCTCCTTGTTTTTGTCTGTGTGTTTTGTGATTATTAAGTAATATTCAGTATAAGAACGCACTAGTTCATATTAAGTGCCAATGAATATATGTTCCTTTTTATTTCTCCTTTTAATAATTCCACATATATAGTAAACATTGCTTGGCATAGAGTGTAAAGCAATGTCAGCAACTCAACTTTTTAATGGTTTCTTTCACAGTGGTTTCTAACTTTCTAACCTTTTGAAGCTGTTAAAATAAAGTCAAATAATGATACTGCTGTGGCATAAGTGTATGCTAGGATCAATAAATTGTGGTTGTTGGAATAAATTGCAATTAAAGGGGTAGTACTTGATTGCTTGACAGTAGGTAGTCTTTCTGGCCCAAATAAACTCAAGTATTAGTCTGATTTACAAGCTAATTAGTATGGACTTCACATGCATTTCATTGGGAGACCATCAGATCAAATTGACTTCTGTTCACATCATGAGTGTGCCCTTGAAGTTGTTTTCTGTCACTTTCAGGTGACAAGTCCTCTTTACTTGTTTACTTTGTTTATTCAAGAATATAGTCACCATTTTTAATCAAGTAGACTATGCAAGAAATTTATGATATTTGCAAATAAACACTCAAACATCTAAAACCTTCAGTATTGCCACTGGCCTTTTTTTCTCCCTATTTCTATACATTTAAAATAAAAATATGCGTGCATTCAGAAATGACAAAAGCATCAGCACAATAAGAAGGATGATTATTACTGAATCCTTAAAGCAACAGAACAATACATATAAGCATTAATTTATAAGCTAGAAAACCACAGGATAGGTATTTCAAGACAAAATATTTGAATAATACATAAAGAGATATTTTTTTCTCCAAATAAAGATGCATGCTTATCTAAAGTATAATTTTGTTTATTCTTAATTTTCTATTCAGTGCAGTATTTTATATGATAAATTCCAACTTATGCCTGTATAATTATCTAGTGAATACAGGACATTTATAGACTAAAACAAGGTAATTTAAGCAATCCTTTGTGTTGTAAATTGCATTAAGGTATATATCATGTGTTTTCCTCTACTATGCATTTACCTACTACTGCATTTCTTGCTAGAGATTAAATACAGTTTTGTTGAATGAAAAATGACAAAAGTGCAATTCCTCAAAAGGCACGAAGATATATACGGTATGACTGCTTTAAAATTAAGCATCTTTTCCATTTAAATAGCTCTACGCCACACCTCTTGTAAATGCCACATTTTATTTTATTTTTATTTTTTTAAAAGATTTTATTTACTTATTTGACATAGAGACAGCCAGCAAGAAAGGGAACACAAGCAGGGGGAGTGGGAGAGGAAGAAGCAGGCTCATAGCGGATGAGCCCGATGCGGGGCTCGAACCCATAACGCCGGGATCAAGCCCTGAGCCGAAGGCAGACGCTCAACCACTGTGCCACCCAGGCGCCCCTAAAGGCCACATTTTAAAAAAAGGAAAAAAAAAGCAAAAAAAAGTCAGAAACACATGGAAAAATCCCTGGTGTCATGTCCACTCTGTTGTCCATATTTACATTAGATATTTATGTTAGGTTGCTAGTGTTACAGCCAGTAAATCTCACGTCATACTTATTATATTCTGTTACTTAATTTTCTGTTTCTGAGCCTTATTTCTCTTTCCCAACCACTCTTCAAAAGGAGGCTTTGCAAAGGCTAAAGAAAAAAGACTGATCTATTTGTACACCGATGAATTTTAACCACCTACCAGAGTTTCTGACTCGTAAGTGCTCAATAATTATTTTTTGCATAAGGAAACTCATCACAATTATTATTATCAATTATAAATCACCATAATACATTTCTGACATCAATTTACATGTGAAAATATATTTTGCTAATTTTGAATGATCTTTAAATGTCTTTTATGTCTGACAATGTGAAACTATATTAAATTTATGTATTTTTAAAAAGTTTTTTTCCATTTTTTCCATTTTATTAAAGATTTTATTTATTTATTTATTTGAGAGACAGAGAGACAGCATGGGCAGGGGGAAGGGCAGGGAGAAACAGACTCCCTGCTGAGCAAGGAGACTGACAGGGCTTGACCCCAGGACCCTGGGATCATGACCTGAGCCAAAAGCAAATACTTAACCAACTGAACCACCCAGGCACCCCATTTTTTCCCCATTTTTTAATCTAAATTAAATTAATTAACATATAATGTATTATGGGAAACTATATTAAATTTAAGGAATTATACAAAAACTACAATATTAAACCTTAGAATTAATGACAACATTTTAAAGAACAAAATAGTATTAAGATCAAAATCCTGAAATAAAGGTTTCAATGTAAAAATCAGTAGAAGTCCATGAACAAAACTATGAAAAAACAAATTAGAAACAAAATCCATTCCCTCGCTCTTAGTTAATGTCATCCAAAACGAGAACTTATGCTTCTTGAATGCAAAATATATCTATTGACCTTGTTCTCCCCAGGATTTAACACAATAACTGGCTCATTGTAAGAACTAAATTTGTGTTTTAAATGCATTAATGAATCAATCAATTGCCTGATTCAGAATGTCTAAGAATAACAAAACAGTGTATAAAATATCTGCAAAACAAAATAAAGACTGGAAAAATATAAAAATGTATGATAGAGTAATTTAATTAATATGCCATAGACTACATATGCTGTGGTTTTATAAGATTTGGTATTATTCTAAGCTCCAAGTGATATTAGAATTCCAGAAAAATAAAATATATCTGAGTAGGTAGGTTTAAAAAACAAATTCCATTATCCTTTCCATTGTAAGGTCAGTGTCATAATATTAGAGTTGGAGAAATTATCTGAGAGCATCTTTCCCCCTGTGTGTAGACTGATTGGTGAGGAGGAGGGTGCGAGCATCCTGGTTTCCTGTGCTTGGGTTACATTCACTGAAGTCAATAGTAGAAAAGGAGGCACAGATGTGGATCTGAAAATGAGAGGTACTGTAATTCCACAGAATGTAGGTTCCTGCATAGGCCTTATAGCAACTGTCCATCTGTCTGATTTGATTATCAATTTGTTTGAAATCTTGTAATGTTTATAGTTTTATGTGCTGCACAATTGTGATGTCATTAAGATAAAGCAGATGTTTAAATACCTATAATTGCCCAGGTGGCCAAATCCTAGGCCATGGGGAAAAGATAATTCTTTCTCTCCTCGCTATAACACATACCCCACCCTTCCAGTCTCTGACGATTTTTTTTTTTAAGATTTTATTTATTTGTTCATTCGACAGAGATAGAGACAGCCAGCGAGAGAGGGAACACAAGCAGGGGGAGTGGGAGAGGAAGAAGCAGGCTCATAGCGGAAGAGCCTGATGTGGGGCTCGATCCCATAACGCTAGGATCATGCCCTGAGCCGAAGGCAGACGCTTAACCGCTGTGCCACCCAGGCGCCCCGACAATTTTTATTCTTAAAAGCCACATACACACCACTATCACCCAATTGATTTCTGCTTCTCTTCCTTGTTCCTCCCTAACTTCAGGCTCCGCTGCCTTTCATGAGTACCTTTTGTTTTTCCTCTAGGCATGTGTTGTTTTTCTGTTATTGTTGTTTGTTTGTTTGTTTACTTTTTTTGAGGCAGTAATAAGATCTGAGCTTCTGGGTTGCCTGGCGGCTCAGTCGGTTAAGTGTCTGACTCTTGGTTTCAGCTCAGGTCATGACCTCTGGGTTGTGAGATCCAGCCGTGTGATGGGCTGCATGAGCAGCACTGAGTCTTCTTGAGAGTCTCTCCCTCTCCTTCTGCCCCTTCCACCTCCCGTACACTCTCTCTCTAAAATAAAATCTTTAAAAAAAACCCAAAAAACAAAAAACAAAAAAGTTCTGAGCTTCTAACTGTAAATTATCTAAAATCACCAATCACATATGTCTATAACCCACATTCTTAACTCAAATGTTGTTACCTAGTTTGTAAAGAATACCATTTAATTTTAGGTAAAATGAATGTCAGAAAATAGTGTTTGGCGGTACAAAATAGAACTCTGATGACTTAAAATAGGGATGATGAATACATACTACAATTGCTAAACACTGTCCCATGCATGGCATACGTTACCACTCAGTCAAAATCCTTTCACTCTGAGCAAGGATACGGCCTCTAAATCTTGTTAATATTATGCCCTTGATCACTTATAATGTGGGATATAACTTGTTATCCTTGATTAAAAATGTACCTTTAGTATATGCCATCAAAAAATGATCATTTGCATATCACAAGTGGTACATTAATTTTTCATTTTTAAAAAGTTATTTTTTTCTAGCAATAAGAGTGAAATGCAATCATGAATGTGAAAACATATAAATATACACATGTATATATTCACACAAATGTGCACACACACACACACACACACACACACACACACACACACACATTCACACAGTCACTTACACATATTTTCCAGCTCTAATTCCAATCCTCAGGGATAAATCATCCCAGTTAACATTGTGGTCTATGTTTCCATCAGTTATTTTTTTTTTTTTAAAGATTTTATTTATTTATTCGACAGAGATAGAGACAGCCAGCGAGAGAGGGAACACAAGCAGGGGGAGTGGGAGAGGAAGAAGCAGGCTCCCAGCGGAGGAGGATGATGTGGGGCTCCATCCCATAACGCCGGGATCACGCCCTGAGCCGAAGGCAGACGCTTAACCGCTGTGCCACCCAGGCGCCCCATCCATCAGTTATTTCTGAATAAATAAATTACTAAATAGGGTTATGCACACACACACACACATATACACATACCTCTCTGATGTATTGTAGATTTGTTTCCATGTCCCTAAATATTTTTAGAGTGTCATCAGAATGAGTCATTAATTAGAAGATTAATATATGATTGTTTGAATATGTGAAAAAGTGTAAATGTGTTGTGGTAGGGGATATATACGAAATCTGTGTACTTTCCACTCAATTTTGCTATGAACTTAAACTGCTCTAAAAAGTAATGTCTACTAAAAATGTTTTTGCTTAAATAACATGTTTTCATTTAGCAATATCTGTTGAATTTAGGTTTAATTTTAAAATAATCATTTAGAAATGATAAGAACAAGTAAACAAAAAAGAATCATCTATGGTAGGCAGCAAAACTTCCCCCAAAGATGTCCACATTGTAATTCCCAGAACCTGAGGAATACATTATGTTACATAGCAAAGGGTGTTATAATTAAGGTTGTAGATGGAATTAAATTGCTAATCGGCTGACCTTAAGATGGCGATTATCCTGGATCATTCAGGTGAGACCAGTGTAATCATAAGAGTTTTTGTAAGTGAGAAAGAGAGGCAGGAAAGTAAGAATCTGAGTGATTTAATCTGGCAAAGACTCTACTGGTCATTGTCATTGCAGGCTTTGGAGATGGAAGTGAACATCTGGAATACGAGCAGTCTCTAGAAACTGGAAAAGACAAGGAAATGTATGTTCCCCTAGAGCTCCCAGAAAGAAATGCAGCCATGCTATGAACATTTATGTATGAGGTTTATGGACATATGTGTTCAATTCTCATGAGTATGTATACATGTAGACGGAAATTGCTGGGTGATATGGCCAGTCTATATTTATCATTTACAGAAACTGTCAACCTGTTTTCCAAAATGGATGCCCCATTTATATTCCTTTCAGCAATGTATGAGGATTCCAATTTTTCCACATCCTCAAGAATATTTGCTATTATCTGTCTTTTTCATTATAACCACATTTTAGTGGGCCTGTCGTGGTATCTCATTGCGGGTTTTTTTTTTTAAAGATTTATTTATTTATTTATTTATTTGACAGAGATAGGAACAGCCAGCGAGAGAGGGAACACAAGCAGGGGGAGTGGGAGAGGAAGAAGCAGGCTCATAGCGGAGGAGCCTGATGTGGGGCTCGATCCCATAACGCCAGGATCACGCCCTGAGCCGAAGGCAGACTCTTAACCGCTGTGCCACCCAGGCGCCCTGTCATTGCAGTTTTGATTTGCATTTCTCTAATGGCTAACAATGTGAGAAATTTTTATGTGCTTATTGTCCATTTGTATATCTTCTTTGGAAAAATATCTATTCAAATCCTTCATTCATTTCTAGTATCTTTTTAACATAGTTAATAAAAACAATTATTTTCTCTTTGACAGGATTTTTTAAAAATTTAAATAGACATTATTTTTAGAGCAGTTTCAGGTTCACAGAAAAATTGAATGGAGGGTACAGAAATTTCCCATATGCTTCCTACCACAACATATGCATAGCCTCCACCATTATCAACATCCCTGACCAGAGACCACCAGAGTGGTACATTCATTACAACTGATGAAACTACATTGACACATCATTATCACTCAAAATCTATGGTTTACGTTAGGACTGACTCTTGGTTGTACAGTCAATGAGTTTGAACAAATACATAGTGATATATATCCATCCTTATAATATCATACAGAGTAGTTTCATTGCCCAACCATCTTTTGTTGCTTAGCTCATCCAACCTTTCCTCCCTGCAGACCCTGGAAACCAGTGATCTTTTTAATGTCTATGTAATTTTGTCTTTTCCAAATGTCATAAAATTGAAATCGTACAGTATGTAGTTTTTTCAGACTGGTTTCTTTCACTTAAGAATAAGTGCTTAAAGTTCCTCCCTGTCTTTTCACGGCTTGATAGCTCATTTATTTTTAGCACTATACTATTCCTTTGTCTGAGTGTACCACAGTTTATTTATCCACTCACCTCCTGAAGGGCATCTTAGTTACTTCCAAGTTCAGGAAATTACGAATAAAGCTGCTATAAGCATCCATGTGAGGATTTTATGTAGACATAAGATTTCAACTCCTTTGGGTGGATACCAAGGGACATGATTACTGGGTGATAGTATGGTAAGAGCATGGTTAGTTTTGTAAGAAACTGCCAAACTGTTTTCCAAAGTGGATGTACCATTTAAAATAATCCCACCAGCAACGAATGAGAATTTCTGTTGCTCTACATCCTCATTAGCATTTGGCTTTATCAGTATTCTGGATTTTGGCCAATCTAATAAGTGTATAGTGGTAACTCATTGTTTGAATTTGCAATTCCCTGGGGACATATGATGTACAGCATCTTTTCATATGCTTATTTGCCATCTGTATATCTTCTTTGGTGAAGTGTCTGTTAAGGATCTTGCCCATTTGTTAGTAGGGTTATTTGTTTTCTTACTGTTGAGTTTCAAGAGTTCTTTGTATGTTTTGAATGAAAGTCTGCAAAGGACTGGATTTTTTATGCCCCTGCAAATTCATATGTTGAAATCTTAACCTCTAACGCAATGCCATTAGGCGGTGGAGGCTTTGGGAGGTGATTAGGTCATGAGAATGAAGCCCTTCTGAATGCTATTTGTGTCTCGCTCTCTCGTTCTCTTTCTGCCATGTGAGGATACGACCAGAAGTTGGCAGTCTGAAATCTAGAAAAGGGTCTTCACCACCCACCAAATCTATCCGTATCTTGATCTTAGACTTCCTAGCCTCCAGGACTCCGAGAAATAAATGTTTGTTATTTAAACCCCTAATCTGTGTTATTCTCTTATAGTAATCTGAACTAAGACACAGTCCTTTATCAGATGGGTCTTTTGCAAATATTTTCATATAGTTTGTGGCATTTTATTCTTTTCATAGTATCTTTTGCGGAGCAGATATTCTTCAATTTTAATGAAGTCCAGTTTATCAATTTTTTTTTCCTCTCATGGAGGGGATACTAGTTACTTCCTAGTCAGCATGGTTGTTTCACTTATAGAGAACAAGCCTGCATATCTTTAATATGATGAAGACTTGGAGAAAAAAGAAAATATATAGGATGGGGTTTGTATATCACCAGAAGTTTATCCTGATAAGACCAGAAAATTTTCAGGATCAAGTTGCTGCAAAGCAATTCAGCATTCAGATGCTTTATCTTGCAAAAAAAATGAAAAGAGAAATATTAATGATGCTTTTTAAGGCAGATGTATTGATGTAACTAGCTTGTGGGGTGATACAAGTGAGCAAGCTACGGGGCAATATGGATTAAACAATACTTTTTGAGTTAATAAGTAGATCTATTACATTAGGTGGTCAGAATAGAGTCCCCCCCCACCTCTGTATTTTATCGTAAGGGGGATGAACCTTGAAAGCCTTATCAGTTTGAAAATGTTTCAGCAATTAATTAGCAAGGAATTTCCCTTTATAGTCAAATGCAGTCAAAGGAACTAAGAAGTAACATTTAGAACTGAGTCAATTTATCTTGGAAGTGGGCATTCTAAACAATTTTATCAAAAATACTGCCTATATTTTACATTATATTTATTTTACATGACATTCTCTGGGATGGCTCATATGAATATGATTAAAACCAATGAATCATGTTTTACACTGGCTCACTGCATTGTCTATCATACAGTTGACAATAATCAATCTGTTTCTCTCATTGCCCAATTACACTTAGATGGAGATTAAGAGTCATACAAAAAACCTCTCTAAAGAAGAAGGAATGGATTTGTTCAAAGAGAACCTCTTATTCATCCCTAAGAAAGGATATTGTGTGGAAGCCATGCAATGATTATGGGGTGCTAAATACCCATGTTGGATTTTATCATGGCCAGGACCCTTAGTTTTCAAATGTGCAAAGACTTGGGTCAAAAGTCATTATTTATCCAAGAAATGATACTGGGAAATCAGTGCTTAGCATCTTCCAGATGTTTGAATTCTAACTTCTTTGTCAAGTAGAGGTTTCTTAAAATTTTGCTTCACATTTGCATAAGGAAAACATATCTCCTATTTTCCCTTTGTTTGTTAATTTAGTAAGATTTTTGGGGAATGTAAATTTGAGGACCCAGGAAAATGCAAATGGACACACAAAATAATAGACATATTCACTTCCCAGATGGTACTTTGACAGTGAAGGTTGATAGGTTGAAAATGCAGACCTGTATAGATGGGTTAGCAACTCTCTTTAGAAAAATGCATCTTACTAGAAAGATTGAGTTTTCAGTCAGTATTAGGTACCCATGTTAATATTGGGGGCATTGATAGGTAAACCCAATTTCATTAAGCCTCACTTTGAGAAGAGAATGTAGTGGAAAGAGGACTGCATAAGGTGGGTTCTTATTTTATCAATCTGAGAGCTCTGCTTGTAGTTCCAAAGCAACGCAGTTTTATCGCATTAACCTTTGGCAGGCAGTCC
Source organism: Ursus maritimus (assembly GCF_017311325.1). Taxonomy (NCBI): domain Eukaryota; kingdom Metazoa; phylum Chordata; class Mammalia; order Carnivora; family Ursidae; genus Ursus; species Ursus maritimus. The sequence goes on from NW_024424119.1 coordinate 4,322,715, forward strand.
GTTTTCACCTCATTTTTGAGATTACTTGAATTGTGTTTACTGAATTTGTAAGCAAACACTGTACTAAAATCAAAACATACAAAATTACTTTATCCTATTTTACTATCAGTAGATTAGCATGATTATACAAACACTCCTGCTGATCTAGTTCTCGTTTCATAGCTGGAAGTAATTAACCCAGTATTACTTCATCACTTCAACTGGGCAGATTCTTATTCTCAATGGTCTGTTTTGACCATTCTCATTCCTATTCTTCTGCCATCCTTTCTACCAGGTTTCATTTGACTAGGGCGGAATTAACATGATTTATTGCTATTCAAGTAGAAATTTTACATCACCTCTGTAGATAGAGCAGTTGAGGTCCTGCATTTAAAACAGACAATTGTCTTACATGTAAGGTTAAAGTAATGAAATACGGATCACAAGTAGTAACAGCTATATATCTGTGAGAGTGTAGATTTATAATTCCAAGATCATATGTAATATGATATATATGATATATTTCTTGTTCAAGCATTTTGAGGTGTTAGATGTAAACCTTTCTCACAATCTATTGGTTTCTGGTTGTACAATCATGACACGGTCTTATTTTTATTACTCTATTTTGTCACTACAATACTTATATTTAATGTGTTATCTAAATGATTTAAGATAAGTACAAAATTTACAAAATAGACTATAACCTATTTTATCGAGGAAAATCTATATTAACTTTCATTTCTCTGCTTCTCTTATACAATATCCATAATACTGATCCTTAAATGCAGCAATATCTTTAGGCAGCTTTTGTATCATGAAAGAAAAATTAAACTATATTCCACAGAGTTTATAGTTGAGTAAAATCCCCTCAAATTTGATAAGCTACACCAAATGTGCATGTGAGGCAAGGTATCAGCTTGTTTACCTAAATCCAAAATAATATAATCATCTTTGAAATAATCATTTTCAATATGATGAGCTATATTACAACTTTATATTTGAAATTTTCCTTTTAAAAATCCCCCTTTAAAAAGTCTCCCTTAAAATCAGGTTTTGGAGGTTAGAGCTGTGTTTGTTGAGGTAGCCCTAAAGTTTACACCAAAAACAGTATTTGTGCAAAGACTTATGGTAATAGTCCAATGATACTGAAGGAAGTTAATGGCAAAATCTAGTGCTTTTCCCTTCCTGCCATGTGATCATCCAAGAACTTGTTTACTCAACTTCCTAAGAGTACTTCTAAGTCATCAATATTAATAGAACAAACGCTTTGTTTGCATCATTATAATAAGCACCATTTTAATTTCACCATCTTCTACCCTCAGCAATACAACCAACTTTTACCACTCCCTTCAACCTTCCAAGATAGGATTTAGAGAACATGGAAGATGAGTGGAAACTTACAGAAGAGACATCCTAAAGTGATTAATAGAAAAATTCATAAAGAATAAAAATAAGATTAAAGAGCCAAATAACCTTATGCTCTCTAAAAATCAAGACTTTTCTTTACCTCTCACAAAATGAGAACAAGCTCTTTAAAGTGACAAACTTATGCCAAAATATCATCGATCAAATACTAAATTCACTTATTTTAAACTCATGTTCAAAAAAGGAAATTTTAACCATTTATTAGAAAACACTTCTTTGGTCATTTTTTCTATATTACGTTGGAAAGTTACCCCTCAAAACGCAACCAATAACTGTTTAAATAAACTATTAGAAACCCTTCGAGACTTTCTCAGGGAAGAAATGAATAATTTATTTATTTATTATTAAATATCTGAAACATAATAAAAAAGACATAAAGAATAATAAAGTGAACTTCCATGTACTTACAATTCAGCTTAAAAATAAAACTTTAACAGTAAGATTGGAACCTGCTGTACTATGTTTCTAAATTATATCATGTTCTCACTTCCTCAAGTTATTAGCTTCTTAATTAGTAATTATAATTCCTCTTATTTTCCTATATATATAATACCTGTAAACATTGTTTAGTTTGTTTTAGTTGGGGGTTTTTGTTTGGTTTTTTTGTTTGTTTGTTTGTTTTAGTTGTTTTAAAACTATGTAGAGGCTAAAGTTAGGCCGCTTCCAAATGTGTCACTTTTGAATATTGATTATTTTGAATTAAAGTTACTTGAAAAAAAGTTCCAGAAAAACACTCGGACTCCTGCTTTGTCTCCAGAAAATAGGAAATAAATCTCCCATGTGAAAAGTACTATCCCTGTGCCAGGTAGTAAAGAGACATAACCAGAGATAAGGAATTCTGAGCTAAGGCTATATAAATAAACTTATTACTTCTACTAATTTACTACCCCAGCCCAAATTCTGTTTAGAATTCCTTACTAATTGAAACTCCTGAACATAAGTTTTCTTTGTCCTGTCAATTCCTCACAGTTTTATGGCCTCTTTCTCCAAAAAGTATAAAAACTGTCTCGTTTGCTCAGTTTTTAGGATCTCAATTTCATTATTGGGCCTCTCTCTGTACATAATTAAATGTTATTGTTATTGTTTTTTACTGTTATTAATTTGTCTCATGTCAATTAAATTCTTTAGAACAGCTTTAAGAAACTTAAAGGTGGAGAAAAAATTTCCTCCCCCAAAATTATATATAAAGTAACATTCTTTATTAATAATTGGACATTTTGCTCAGCCTTACATCTATGAAAATCATCTATGATGTATATTTGTGTATATATATCAATATGTATATAAATATTGATAGTTAAGCTGATAGGCATTCAGAATATCTCCATTTTTTGACTATTAAAAGGCTAATACATGTGTATGTACATTTTTATATGAGTATGTGTGACAGTCAATCTAGTTTTCGGTAGAAAGCTAGTTCAAGGTTGAGTTCTCCATATTTCACAGATACTGTCTCTTGATCTCTTTATAACCTTTACAACCCAAGTGTATAGGTATCTTGTGTTGATAAATGTACACAGAATAATTATATTCAATTCTACTTACTCTTAAGATTTTGTCAAAGATTTTCCCTAAACTCTTTGACTCTCAGCTATGAATTTACAAAAACATTGACTGCATTTCATTCAGCAATTGTTCTGCAACCAGTTTGTGTCGGGAAGGTGATTGAAATACCTTGTCTGTCATGCTGCTGGAAGGGATTGTACGAAGATGATGAATATGAGGCTACAGCTAGTGTGACATTACATCCTCTTCTCTTAGCTCCACCTTCATGACATGTTTCACTGAGTGTGGGAAGGATATCTAGTAATTCTGGAAGAGGGAAGGGAGGAAGTGGAAAGGACGTGTGCTGTGTGCTTTGTGTGTGTACTAGAGGTCATGGTTTTGGATGGGGCCATGGTACCGTTCTCTGACTTTAACAGGTATCTTATCATTACTTGAGAGGAGCATGGGTAGGTCAACTTAAAAAATTTGTTCACTAGGGGTGCCTAGGTGGCTCAAATGGCTAAGCCTTCAGCTCAGATTCTCCTGGGATGGAGCCCCACATTTGGCTCTCTTCTCAGCGAAGATTCTACTTCTCCCTCTCACTCTTCCTCTGTGCTCTCTCTCTCTCACACAAATAAATAAATAAAAATAAAATCTTAGAAAAAAATTTGTTCACTAAATAAATGCACACTTTCTCATGGAAGGCTTATGAATATATTATTTCTCATGGTTAAATAATCCAACCATCTTAGAATTATATATTATCATATATTTATAATGTGGCAAATTTTGTTTTGGTAAGATAGCCATGTTCTTTTGGCAAAATAAAAATCTGCAAAATTTCATTTCTACTTTGGTGTTTTCTAATCATCTGATTTGCGTTATTAAAGAACTTACAAGGGGAGCCTGGGTGGCTCAGTCAGTTAAATATCTGCCTTTGGCTCAAGTCATGATCCTGGGGTCCTGGGATCGAGCCTTGCATTAGGCTCTCTGCTCAGCTGGGAGTCTGCTTCTCCCTCTCCCTCTCCCTCTGTGATCTCTCTCGCTTTCACTCTCTCTCAAATAAATAAATAAAATCTTAAAAAGAAAGAACTTATGAATGAGAAATCTATATTTTCATATTTTCCAGCATGTTTTGTAAAATTTAGTTCCTTGTGATGTTAGCCAACAAACAAAATCCAAAATGTTTTCTTGGTCACATAAATTTGGGAAATATTCAAAGCGCTCAGACTTCTCAGGATCAATAATATGCTAATGTAAACTGCTATATTTTGGAGACATACTTGATCATGGAATGCTCTGTGAACAGTAGAAAGCTTATAGGAGGAGTGCCTGGGTGGCTCCCTTGGTTAAACGTCTGCCTTTGGCTCAGGGTCCCTGGGTCCTGGGATCAAGCCCCACAGCAGGCTCCTTACTCAGTGGGAAGCCTGCTTCTCCTTCTCCCTCTGCCTGCCACTTCATCTGCTTATGCTCTCTCTCTGTCAAATAAATAAATAAAATCTAAAACAAAAAAAAAGAAAAGAAAAAAGAAAGAGAAATCTCATAAGACTGGTGTTCTATAGATCATTCTTTGGGAAATGCATATGTATTTCAACACTGCAAATATAGAAGTTATAGAAAATGGAAGAAACACTCTATGATATACCTACTTTAGCTAATATGCAGATTTGACATATTAAAATATAGGTTAATATTGTCAGTAGAAAATTACTAAACTAAAATCTAAAGTGGCATTAGAGAATAGATTCAGGAGTGCACTGGAAATGATGTGAACACTTCCAGGAAAAATATTACTATTAACTGCATATATTCACATCTCAAATTATTAATTCATTAGATTTCTCTTTTTGATTTTTAGGAGGGGATCTTTAAAGAAAACAGAAAACTACTTTATCCCTTTTCAGATTTTATTTGATTGTTTGTTTGCTTGAACCAAGCTTAGATCTACCTGGTCAGAGGCTAGTGTGGCTTCCTAAAAACCTATTAATGCATTTCAGAAATATAAGCAATAAGAAGTAAAGTGGCAGAGACAGTTCCTCTAAGAGATTACTTGTCTCCCAGGAATTGCCATGCCAAAGATCAACCAGATGACTTAACCATAAAGAGGCCCAGAAGATTCCTTGCACAAAAATGTCTTTCACATGGGCTTGTCCCAGATACTCAAAATGCCATTTCAAAGGGTTAGTAATACTTGAGTAACTAGCAGTCCTGTAGAGATTTATGCTTTAAAAATATTCACATACATTTTATCATTTGGTCATCACAATAAAACTACACAGGTACTTAATATTCCCATTTTATAAATGAGGAAAGGAGGCTCAGAAAGAATATACATAACTACTCTAACATATTCTCGCAGAGAATGACCTATGTCTTATTACCCTAATTCTTATTCTTCTCTAAATTCTGGGTAGTTTCTCTAAGATGATTATGTCCCAACTTTATATGATTTAAAAGTATACAGGCACCACCAATACTAGTATGTCACTCATTTATAAATCATATAAATATACTACTATTTACAGCTTAAAAAATATAGAAAACACCCCCAAAATTAAGGAGAAAGAGAGCTAACATAGACAGAAACAGAAATTCTATATTTTCCTTTGAACTCTGCAGTAGATCATCTTCTGTATCCCTGCACTGTACACCAGGCACTTTTGAGAACACTGCTTTAAGGGGTTGTACGCATTTGAGTTTTTGTGTTTGATTAGATTTAACTTTCACAAAACTAAATTTTGGGGAACTCTCTGCCAGAAGTATCTCCAGGAGGATTTATTGCTTAATGAAAATTGGCAGTGTTATATAGAATGAATTCTACTGTCCAATGGCCTGATCTCAAACCTTGCTTTAACTTGCTGTATGGCCCTGAGCAAATTATTTAGCCTCTTTACTCAGTTCCTGTAAAATGGATTAATAAGACTAATATCTATATCATGGGTTTGTGAGGATTAAATCAGCTGATATACATGCAAAGTGCTTAAAGCAGAATTTGTAAGTACTGAAAATATATTGGTCATTACTATCACAGCATTATTACATTACTTTGCAACAGTAGGAATGAGGAAATTGTTTTTAAATAATTAAAAAATACCTACTATGCACAAAGTGCTGACATAGGCACTGAGTGTATACAAAGATAAAAAAGTAAGTTCCTTGACATTAAAATAACTGGTAATTTCGAAGGGGTCCATGAGATCAATGAGGACTTTTCCATTAATCAGAGGTTAGTATTCAGTACTTAACTGCATTAAATAAAGAAAGATAATTGTGGGGCAACGGGCTGGCTCAGAGTGGGACTCCCACTCTCACGCTCAAGCATGGGACTCTTGATTTTGGCTCAGGTCATGATCTCATGGTTGTGGGACAGAGCCCAGTGTCCAGCATGGGGGGAGAGCCCCTCTGTGCTCAGTGGGGAGTCTGCTTGAGATTTTCTCCTGTCTCTCTCTCTGCCCCTTCCTCCACTCACATGCATGCCCTCTCTCTCTCAAATAAATAAATAAATAAACAAATAAACAAATAAATCTTAAAAAAAGAACTAATTGTGTGAAGAGAATTCAGAAAGATATTTCCATTTTAAAACTACTGACACAGCAATATTGACCACGTTGACCCAATAACCATAATGATGCATTTCCAGATGCTCTATAGTCAGAAGCCTCAACTACAGTGCTCAAGATGTGGATGAGGAGAACTTCATTAGAAAGGTAATATATAAAATTCAAGAAAGCAATATATAGGAAAGAGGACAAAAGAGAACAGAGAGATTGTGAAATTCCACATGATGAATTAATAGGATTGTCTTCATTAAAGGATTATATTTTTGGTCAGAAATTCTTCAGTCAAGAAAAATTAACTACCTTTAATCATGCAGTGTAGAATAAATAGAATTCATGGTAAGCCTATTTGTGAAAAGCAGCAAATAATGCACCAGTTTTAATTATTTTTACGATCTTCTTGTAGGAAATTATAATTTCATTGATCACTGAAGCATCTTTAAGTATTTTAACATCGAATTAAAGACAACGGAGTTATGTTTGCTTTAGTTTGGCACTCTTTGTATAAAATTTAATTAGTAGCTTCAATGTCTGTGGGTTAGTTTTGAAAGATCTATGTATTAGTTTTATGTTCAATATAGCAATCCATCTAAAAAAAGTTAAGTTTTATAATATAAAAATTATTAAAATATCCTGCACTTGATTTATTATATCCCACCATTGGTACAGTATATACTGTCTTAAGTAAACATTTTACATAAACATTCTTTAGTCTGAAATTTTATTAACTAACCTAATTGCATTCTATGCTCAATAGCATTTTTATTTAATAGTAGGATAAGTCATTAAATAAAGTATTCCACTCAAAGTATATATTTTTGAATTTCCTTAGGAATGCACTTTCCTATTATGTAGAATATTGCTTTCTGTTACATATCGTACTAAACTTGTAACTTCTAGGGTTGAGGGTTGATATACAGTAGACAGATGCATAGGTCTCTTGTAAACTCAACTTTGCCATGAAAAAATCATATCGTTGTTACTGAAATGTAAGACATAATTTTGTTGCCCATATGTGTGTATATATTACAAGTCTAGTACTTACTATCATGATGGGTAAAAATAATGCCAGTAAAAGGATCTTTTATTCAAAAATTGAGAATTCTCAGGTTTATTTACATCATTTGATCCATCTTGAACATTTGAATATTCATTGTTCCGCCATCCTTTCTACATAAACCAAAGTAGAAATGTTTAGTATCAGAAAGATTGTGGGTGAATATTGTTTTCTATGATTGTGTAAGTACACGTACATTTTCTTACACTTAATTTTTAATCAAAGTAATACATATATAATTAAAAACCAAGTAATAAAAAAGCCAATGATAAAAACAAAAATTTCTGCCCTCTTCTTTATCTCCCCAGACGGAAATATCATTACGTCCTTAAGCAGTTTCTTCTGTTAGTTTCCTTACCATCCCTTGGTAGTATTTATTTTATTTTATTTTATTTATTTATTTTTAAAGATTTTATTTATTTATTTGACAGAGAGAGAGAGCCAGCGAGAGAGGGAACACAAGCAGGGGGAGTGGGAGAGGAAGAAGCAGGCTCCCAGTGGAGGAGCCCGAGGTGGGGCTCGATCCCAGAACGCTGGGATCATGCCCTGAGCCGAAGGCAGATGCCTAACGACTGAGCCACCCAGGCGCCCCGTAAGTATTTATTTTAAATAAGGCCCAGAAAGCATTTGATAGTTTTTATATTTGGAGAATGCTAAAATTAAAATACACATAAGCTTTTCAGTAACAAGAAGGTTCTGGAACAAATCTGTTTAATTTATTCAGGGGAGCAAGGAAGAAAAGCAGTATTAACTAGCAGTGTGATGGGTTGAACATAAATCTCCAAAATATCTGTTTTTATAATTAAAAATAATTGTGTGTGCTGCAGCGAACTAAGTTCTGCAGTGTAATTAAACATATTTAACATATATTAACTCTATAAGTAATTTGCATAAATTATTCTGCTTAACAATTTTAGTGCACACCAGGGGATACTGTGATTTTTATCAATGTACTCTATTAACTAAATGGATAATGATATGGTTTTAAAAGTTGAGATATAATTACAAGCCCCTAGAATCTCCGAATGAAGAGTGTTACAGGCTATTGAAATAATTTGCCAAAATTACAGAGAGAATTGCATATACTGTTTTGAAAATTGAATTTGAACCTCTATACCTAATCTTTTGACAAATAATGACCATATATTTATATTTTCTCATATTCCTTTCCAGATTTATTAGTTCATATGCTAGGCTTTTCTTCAGAGAAGTACTATTATGCATATATTTCTATATAATTATGGTCATAATTTGTCCTAATTGAAAATATGGATAAATATTCAATTTTGTGGAATATGTGGGAGTATAATAAAACTAGAGGCCAGGAACTTGACTTCTGATTCTTCATTTGGTCACTAAGAGACCAATGAGTCAGAGTGAGTTCTCTCATCAACACTGATTCTATACCTATAAAATGTGATGGATTTGAACTCATATCAAAATTCAAAGAGGTTCCTTCCAGTACTTCACAAAATCAGTCACAATCACACTCAATCAGTTTTATTTATGATTCTATTTATTTTATAAATCAGAAAATAACATCATGTCATTTTGTGCACACTATAGGAACTTGATTACTGGGGAAGGAGACTTTTATCCACATAGTATTTCACCTTTTCTTTGGCTAACTCTGTCTTTCCTTCTCTTCCACCCTACAAAGGCAAAGCCTTGAGAAAGAATTGTCAAGATGGAAGAGAAATGACTACATGGCAAGCATCACCTTTTCCCTTGTCCCAGTCATGCCAAGATAAGACTGTAGACCAAAAGTGTTCAAACATTACAGTTTTTGGACCATTTTATACTCTTAAAATTATTGAGGACCCCCAAAACTTCCATTTATATGGTTTTCATTTGATGATATTTACTGTATTATAAATGAAAACATTCATTAACTAATTAAAAATAATCTCATTGTTAATGTAAAATCATTTTTATTACAAAAACTTTATTTTCCAAGCCAAAAAAACAGTGAAATGAGTGGCATTATTTTACATCTTTAAAAGTTTCTATAATGTCTGACTTAATAGTAGACAGATTCTCATATCTCTTTCCAATTTATTATGAAGTCACATGTCAGGTAGCCTCTTAAAAACTTCAGTGTTTATTCACAAACAATGAATTATGGAACACTACATCAAAAATAATGATGTACTACATGGTGACATAACATAAAAAAATAAATTTAAAAAAATTCAATATCCACTCACAAGAGAATGAGAGTTGGAAAAAAGCAACAACTCCCTAGTGTCCCCAAAATACTTTGACCTCTCAGATTCCCTACAAGTGTTTTGTTTCCAGACCACAGTTTTGGGAACTACTGGTATAGACATAGGTACAGGGGTAATATGGGAAATGCTGTGCTTTGAGAAGCACGGTGCCCAGGTGGGAGTGGGGCAGAGGATGTGGGGTCTGGTTGGCCAAGTCCAGACAACAGTGAACCTGTATGCAATTGTGTACGTTACACACCTGGTTTATATAATCTTTTTAAGTTCTTGATTTCAAATGGAGGCCACTTCAGGGATAAACATTTTAAATGTGTGAAGAATTAGTAAGGAATGTGAATTAATTGAAAGAAATCCTATTTCCACTTGCACAAGAAGAAAAAAAAATGCCTGTCAATAGAACCACTATTCTGATTGTTTTGATGCCTTCACCAGGTTTATGTTTTGATTATTATACTATTTTAAAAAAAATCATCTCCTGGAGAGATTTCACTAAAACACATGGGAAGATTAGAAAAGAAGCCAAAGGGGCACCTGGGTGGCTCCGTCTGTTAAGTGTCTGCCTTCGGCTCAGGTCATGATCCCAGGGTCCTGGGATTGAGCCCCACATCAGGCTCCCTGCTCAGCTGGGAGCCTGCTTCTCTCTCTCCCTCTGCCCCTCCCCCTTCTTGTGCTCTCTTGCTCTCTCTCTCTCTAAAATAAACAAATAAAATCTTAAAAAAAAAAAAGCCAGAGTAGGCAAGAATTAACTTCCTGCTCATTTACCAATAACCTTGACCAATAGGAAAGCTGAGATTAAAGACTAACAGCTTGGGGACATGAGCAAAGTTCAAAGTGAATTAGATGGGCATGCATACTTTCTCTCTGACTGTGCAAAATGCAGGAAAGGAATCTTCTCATCCAGATTTCCAGTCCACAATAGACATTGTAAAGCTGGTCTTCTTTACCAGAATTTAGTTAGAATTTACTATAGATTAACTAATGCAAATACTTCAGAACCATCGGTAGTTTTTTTTTTTTCACAGACTGTCCACATATTTCAAAACTAGAGCTACTTCCTCAAAACTCATATTCAGAGAAAAGAAACATACCACTAATAATTTTTCGCTAACACCAACAATAACAATCTCTCACACTTTCATAGTGCTTTCCAAATTCCAAGCACTGCCTTGAGTACTTTCTACATACAAATCCCACAGAACAATGTCTTAAGGTAGACACTATTATTTCCCCCATTTTTTAGATGAAAAATCTGAGGAACACAAAGGTAAGTGTTTTGTCTGAAGTCAGGGAGTCAGGATTTGAACCCAGGCAATCTGGACCCAGAATCTGAGCAAGAACTAGGCAGTAACTGAATCTACAGCAACTGAATATGTAAAAGTTTTTCAGGGAAAATTTCACATGCATAGAGAAACCACTTCTTTAAATACTTGCTCTTAAATAAGAATTCCTTCTAGCTTTCTTGGACCTCATTATAGTATTAACACATGACTATAAAGAACTTTGTCTACTTTGTTTTAGAACTGTTTCTTTAGGACCCAGAACAGTGACTAATACAGGATAGGTTCCTAATAAATATTTGTGGAATAAGAATAAATATAATGAGTATAGTTATAATGTAGGTTTATTTCAGAAATTCAGTGAAATGGAGCTAGAGGGAGGGTCATTTGTTCTGTTTTTACTGTCCAACAACCCTTTTTATTGTCAATCTGTTACTGATTCCGAAGTATCCTTATTCAGTTATTTTCAAATTTAATATTCATAAAATCACTTGGGAGTCTCGTTAAAATGTAGATTGTGATTTAGAGGGTCTGGGATGAAGCCTGAGTACGTGAATTTCTAAAAAAGCTCCCAGGTCAAGTCAAGGCTATTGGTCTAAGGACCACTTTTTGACTCTCAGGGTCTTATACGTGTCTGATAGGTGTGATTTTCAGATCAGCAATAAAATTGACTTAAAAGTCATAACAAGAAAGAATATAAACATTTTGAACATCATGATTCTCTCTCTCTCTATATATATACTTTACATACTCCCTGTCTCATTTACACTGTTACCATTATTTTAGGACAAACTGAAAAGTGACATTTTTCACTGCTACTGGAATGATTGTCACATGGAATGTTAAATTTTTCAAGCTTCACTCAGGGACATACTGTGACGCTTTGTTTGGATATCTCCAACTGTCAATGTTTTCCCTACGACCTTTCGTATGGATTAAACACAAATAAACACATATTTAAAAATTTGAAAAGGCAAGCTATCTTACAGTTAAGATTAAATGGAAAAATGCAGAAAACATCCACATCAACATTTCTTGGATTCATTCATCATTCCAGGATTTAAATACCTAACAAATAAACTAATAAAAAAGTGATCCATTATATTTTTGCAGTGATAAGGTCAAGCTTCATTCCCTTCGTTTCACACATGTTGACAGAGGCAATGGAAAATTATTAAAGTAATCAGTATTTATGTAGCAAATACTCTTATTGCGTTTAATTTGTTCCAGATAGTGTTCCAATTGTTATATAAATATTAACTTGTTCAAAATACATTCCATCCCAATAGCTAAGTACTATTATTATCATCATCTTCATTTTACAGGTGATAAAACCAAAGCACAGCAAAATTAAACATATCACCCACATCTATTTTAATGGATGTTCAATGCTGTCTAATGCGGTCTCCCTCCATGAATTTCTAAGGGAAATATATACTTGAGATTTCCAAAGATTTGAAAAATTATACCCAACTATATTTTTGATTAATCTCAAGAATCAGATTTCTTCCAGTAACTTAAAGTGTCACAAACAGAACAGTGGCAGATAAATACCCTATTAAGATGTCAAATGATTATGGCTTCAAGAATGCCAAGGGAAGTGGGGCATGGCAAGAGTAAAAGGAGGAACGGCATTCTTCTCCAACATAGTATCCTGGGTTCACATTACTGTACACTGAGCATACGCTGCTATAATGAACTAATCTAGTACACCATCACCAGATGATACCTATATTTTTTGTAGCTTCCTGGAAATTTAGAAATATTTACAATTGGAAAAATATTTCTAAATTTCCAATCGTCCTTTAGACATCCCCACCCACCTTAGTACCATGGTAATGGAAAGCAAACACGTCAAAATCTCACAAAAAAATGTTTCTTTCCCTGAAGTCCTGTGTTGGAGAGTGATGTTACCACGTGCTCATTAATAAAATTAAGAATGTCAAAGACATTCTCAACAATGCTCTCTTTTTTCCCCCATACTATATTTAATTGTTCGCAAACTAATAGTAGCTCAGCATAAGACATCAGCTGAAGTTCTCAGCATGTCTCCTTTGGACTACTGGAGTATCCTCCAAGATTCTCATGACTTTTACTTCTCCCATTATTTGTGAATACTCTCACTGGACTTGCTTTTCTAAAGCATAGATAGCCTTGTGACTTGCCATTTTAAAGACCTAAGTCATTCACTCTCTGCTTATAGATTTCAGCTCAAACTACTCAGTGAAGTATATAAAGCCATTTCTAATTTAACCCTAGACTACTTTTTCAGCCACGGTCACAATTATTTCTTTTCCACATAAACTTCTTAGTTTAACAATGTCCTTAAAACCTTTCAAATATCTTTTTAATATATACTTTCCATCCACAATGTCCTTGTCCACATTTTTAGTTTGACAATTTTTATTCATCCTCCAAAATGATGTCTTTCCTAGTATTTTCCTATTTCCCCAATAAGAATAAACTTTATCACTCAGATTTCCTTTGTACTCGAGTGTATTTTGTATGAGCTGCTCTAGATTATGGCCTTCTTATAGGCAAGGAAGTCTCTCACAATTTTTGGTATATAGAAGGAACTCAGTAAACATTTACTGAATAAAAAATGAAAAAAAAATTGGGCTTAACCAATAATTTTACCTTAATAATTCATTTCATGACTTGGGATGTAATTTAAATAATAATTGAGCAATGAATTGATAACATTAATATTATTAATTAGTGCATGGCATTTTGTCTTACATAACACCTATCCCAATGATTTCTCCCTTTTGTGTGAAAAAGGATGCTATCTATAGCTACCAAACAATGGGAATAAAAATATGTTAATAGTCTCAAAAATCCCAACCAAGGATATCTCTACTCTATTCCCATAGTCATGCCTAGGGAAAGAGAATAATCTAAACAGTCAGTTGCAAGTTGGTGTAAACTGTTGACTGCCAAGAAAAAAGAAGAGTCACTCCCGTTGAGTTCAGCATGGATTTCATTATCAGGAATGTGCTAAAAAAGACACTGACACCCCTGTGGTCTTTCTGTAGGTGGTTTGTCTGACATGTGGGAGGCTCAACTCTGGTAGGATCATGTTGTAGTGTGCTGATAATGGTTCTATGATTTATGCTTTCCCATGCCATCTGTAGCTACACGTGGTTCCTGCTTTGTGCTATGATCTCTTTCTGGAAACTCAACTAGAGAGAAAACAATAGCAAACAGATTATTTTCTCCATGTTCACATTCACAGCTATGTATATTCAGATTCGAAAGCTTATAGATGGCTCATTTAAAGTGAGGAAGTTTGCAGTTATCATGTCAACCTCTAGATGGCGATGCAGCACTAACTTGACATTTGCACTACTTAACTCACTTTGCTAGAGTTCCACATTGTTCCCCAGGGTAGCCAGAAATTGTGGAATGAGCGCCCTATTTCAGACTAAGCGAAAGAAGATCTATTAGTCAAGTGTGTTAAGATGAACAAAATAGCTGTAGGGTAGGTGAGTGAATGGTCCTATTTCACACTGAATAGTGTTACTGATACATGCTGAGACAACATAAAATTGCTACATTTCATATTTTTGATATTTTAATATTTATAAGTATGAGGATTTTCAAAAATATTCAAAAGTAGAGTGAGGGATGTAATGAACCTTCATGTGCTCATAACTCGGCTCGAGCAATGGCCTATGTTGTTCACACTTACTCCCACACACTTGCAACATGTTTTGATGCCACATATATGAATGCATTAAAACCTCATAATTCTTCTCAACAAAATAACTTTGTGAAAACATTTTGATTTGATATTAACCTTTGAAAGGAAGACTAAAGTTATAGTTATTAATAAGAAAAAAGAGGGTAGCTTCTTGGACCTGTTTCTTAACCTGGGTAGGTGGGTTCACGTTGCTGTAATTCCTCTGGTTATAGACTGATAATATGTATATTTTTCTGTCTGCATATTATACTTTCAAGAAAGGGAAAGAAATATAAAAAGATAAACAGCAAAAGGCACAGGCCTTCTAAATCCTGGCTTCTTGACAGAAATGGGCTTAAATTATGGAGTAGATCCTCCTTATTGACAACTGGAATCAGGCAGAGCGATGATGGAAAAATTTAACTGGACCGCAAACTTAAGGGAGAAATTAAAAAGAGAATTCAGTTGTGCCAAAACATTACACAAAGATTCCGATGTTACTTCAGAAAAGTTCTTAAAGTTTTAGAGAGTCATTGTCTTGATCTGGGAGGTAAGTGGAAGATACCACAATAAGAAGAAGAAAGGGAAGGCCAATCCACTTAGCTCACTTTTATTTACTCAGGTCTCCTCTGAGCCATGCACTGCCATGAGGCTCTATGGGGATAAGCACCATAATCACTTTACTGAGCTGAAACGATGGACTCTCTACCTTTTGGAAACCCACCAGGAGAATAAGAAATAAGACAGAGGAAAAATAAAAGTATAATCAATGGAAAAGTATGAAGAGATAAAGGGTCTATAACAATAGGAGAAAAAAAGAGGAAAAATAGAAGGTAGGGAAAGCAGAGT
>NW_024424119.1:4338259-4378698 GCF_017311325.1 Ursus maritimus
ACCTGTTCTCACTTAACCCGAAAGGCTTCCTTTACTACTCCTTGATTCCCCTCTTTTAAGTGTCTAGAGTGTTCAAAGTGTTATTTTATGTCAAGAAATGTATAATGGGGTGCAGACAAATCTTAATCAGAACTTGAGAAAAATACTTAACTTCTTTGTCTTTTTTTTTTAAGTTTTTTTTTTTAAAGATTTTATTTATTTATTTGACAGAGAGAGGCAGCCAGCGAGAGAGGGAACACAAGCAGGGGGAGTGGGAGAGGAAGAAGCAGGCTCCTAGCAGAGGAGATCCTAGCAGAACGCTGGGATCACGCCCTGAGCTGAAGGCAGACGCTTCAGGACTGCACCACCCAGGTGCCCCTTAACTTCTTTGTTTTAGCTCACTTATCTACAAAAGGGGGTTAAGAATATCTACTTTTCAGGGATATTTTGGTTATTAAAGATAAGATGTAATATAATGCCAGCACATTGCTGCCAACTAATTACTATCTATCATTAGCAACATTATTATTATCATTATTATTATTTAGATATATATTATATATCTTATTATTAGAGTTGGTAGTATTATATCTTCATCTAGAAATAAGTCAAGGTAATAGCAAGTGTTAATGGATATTTATTAGTTTGATAGACAAATACAATTTGAGTGCAAAAATAGCCTTGGGACATCTTATTTTACTTTTGTCACATAATGCTAAGTCTTCTCTAAAATTTTGAAGATAGAAAAATATGAGTTTTCTTCTGCATATGGTGTTTCTAATAGTGTATATGACTAATAATGGCTCATTTTAGAATTTACTAATAATGAAGGAAGGTAGGTATAATCCAAAGTAAAGTCATCTGGCTCAGAGGCAGCAGCTGCTCTATTCTCTACAAATACCTAATCGGAGACGTGGATGGATACACTCTGCATCTGGATACGATGATGGATAAATATAGCCCAGTTTTTCTTCTTCTTTTCTAAGTTTAACTACTAAAATGAAATAACACATGATTGACAGCAAACATAATCTCTCACCTTTCTCAGAAATAAATGCAATCCAATAGACTTGGTTTAAACTGATCAATTAGAGGTGCTTCTATGAAAGCAATATGGTGAAAGTAATAGGGTGTGAATACAGGATAGAGATACATTAGAAAGAATGGAGAGTGTTGTAATTGAGTAGTATTAGAGAATTCTGCTCTCAGAATTAGATCGTAATCACTAGATGCTTATATTTCACTTATAGGAAAGAGCTGAAAAAAACTAATCTTCATACAGTCATGTGGTCATGTTAATGTTATTGAACAAACCCTGGGCATAATTTAGACCTGTTTTGGAATGGTAATGAAAGAAACTAATGATACATCATGCTACAAAAACTTATTGACTTATAGAAGGAATTTTCATCAACATTAAGTTATCTGATAAAATTAGTGATTTTCTTAAGCATGAGACAAACAAAAAAATTAACCTGAGAGTATGATTAAATAGTTAAAATGCAACAAGACAGGGTTGCCTTACTCGTTTTAGTGGCTTGAGTGGTATTTACTGTCGAGAGTGTGTTTTTTATTATATATGATAAAACTAAACAAAACAGTTAAGGCTATAGTACCATATGTCTCAACTTTAGTAGGCAATAAGGTAAAAAAATTGTGCTAATGTTGGATTTAGAAGATCCATATACCATTTTTCGCTTTGCCATTTACTAGCTATTCAAACTTGTGCAAACTATTTTGCCTCTTGGGATCCACTTGCTTAATCACAAATAAAGCATTTGGGCCTCAGCAAATTCTTAGCAGTTGTAATGTTTTAGGATCCCACTATTCTTTGTATTATATTCAATTAGTACAGTGCATCTATTTTCCTAAAAGATCAAACATGAAAGGACAAGTATGCTTTAATTCTAGCAGCCAGGAATGTCCATGTCCTGGTGGTGTGGTGGCAATGACGGAGGCTGAGCTGAGAGAGAAAGAGAACAAAGAAAGCAGGAGAGATCTGGCTGTATTTCTGTGAACAGCTCCCACTGTAGTTAAGAAGAACCTAGGAATGCCTTTGAAAGGCAAGTGTTTGCTGATATGTGTACACATGAGGCTAACAGAAATGATTCTAGATAATTTTTCAAGAAACATATCTAGTAGAAAAAACCCCTCTTCTGAGTCTCAGCACCTTTAATCTCCTTCTTCTAGTGCTAACAACTGGCCCCTGCTCTTCCACTCTATTCCACATGCCTATGAACTGAATATTTCACAGGAAGAAAAGGTTCTGGATCAGACACTAAAGATGGAAAATTAATCATCAGTCCCCTCCCAAGGAATAGCGTTACGTGAGCTCCCCAGGACTTCAGAATTTTTTTTTTTTCAAATGAACAACAACACAAATTCTCAGTTAAGATAAGAAAGATGCTGTATCAAAAGGAAACATAGGATTAAGAAAAGAGCAATAACGATAGCTACGAGTTAGCTAGTGCTTAATTATGTGCCAGGCATTATCTTAATACTTCTTTACATATATTATTCCGTCACATATTCATAGGCACAGTATGACACAGATACTAACATTATTCCTCCTTTATCCATGTTGAAACTGAGGCAGGGAAAGATCAAGTACACTGACTGAGGTCTTACAGCTCAGAACGGCAGAGCCAGAACTTGAACAAGAAACTCCAACCATTACACCATGCTGCTTCTCAGCAGTGTTGTCAAATCACATATTTCAGAACATTCTTTATTTTCATTGTTCTTCATATGTTCTATAGCCTCTGACTTATTTTTTCCTCCTCATTAAAAAAATTTAATTAAAGTAATCAAAGAAGAATCACAGCACATGTTCACTAGCAAGTCGCATAACCAACCTCACCAAAAATTTCAACTGAGAGTGAATGTATTTAGTTTTTAATAGAAACTCTACCACCATGAAATACTCCACTTTCTTGGGGTTGTTCTATTTTTAGTGCAAGTATTCACTGACATTGTATAATGCTTATAGTTTCATATCAATCTAAAAATCAAATGGTTCTCTACTAACCTTCTGCATATTTTGCCTTGGGAAATATTTATGTAGAATTTTAAAATATGTTGAATTTGGACTAATCAAACCAATAATTGAGTCTTGTTTAAGACTCAATTTTGCACTGAGGTCTGCCTATAAAATTTCTGTAGAAAGAATAGGGTTTACTCATCTAACTATAGAAATCTTCAAAAATATACTATACTTAAATGATATTTGATATATGAAGAAGCCAGTACATTTTCTTAAGTATTAAACATATTTCACCTACATGAACCTTTTCTTCATATTAGTCGGAAAGACCTAATTTCCCACCTTATTATTGTCTTTTAACAAAATATCCTTCTCCTTCGATCACAGAGGCAGACATGTAATGAGTTTCTCTCTCATCAATAGCCCCTCCCCTGGTCAGAGGAGTTGGGCATGTGATGTTTGCTAGAAGTGTTTCTGTCTGTTGGAACTAGCAGAAAAATTGCCTCTTTTTTAAAAATGCGTTATTTTAATTATTTTTAATCAAAATAGAATAGGTAAAGAAATTCAAAAGTTAAATTTATAATAAAAAACAGCGGTTCCCCCAATCCAACTTAATTCATGCTTCTCAGCAACTATATTCTTCAATGCTTTTTAAAAAATATGCTCATAGCACTGGGTGTTATATGCAAATAATGAATCATTGAACGCTACATCAAACACTAATGATGTACTGTATGGTGACTAACATAACATAATAAAAAAATAAAATAAAATTTGCTGCCTTAAAAAAATAAAAATATGCTCATACATATACATATTTCTAAGTGATATTTAATTTTCTTTCAACGTTAGATATTTTATATTGAATGCTTAATATGAAAGATATTTAAATATCTAATTTTCTCTCACCACGTATAGACTTCCCTTCCTCTCAGCCAACGTAGTGTTGCGATACAATAAGGTCAAGGTATTACTCAGTGTTTATGCTCTTACAGTTGGCTAAATACAACTCAAAGTTGAGAAAACTGCAGATTAAGATTTTATTTCTTTTCTTGTACAACTTTTCCCTCCCCGCTTTTTCCATCTTAGTTTTTAAAATAATTTGGCCCAAACTCTCTGATACCACTTAAAATGCTTTTGGTTATTTACCTTTTTAAAAATTTTTTCTTAGATATATCCCTTTGGACTCCTTTATCCTCCAGCTCCGGTCTGGACTAGTTATTTCTCTTGCTCTATTGAGCAGCTTTCCTCTTGGCTTGGAATCTTCTTCTCTCTCTTGTGATGGACACCCTGCTCCCTGAATTTACCTCTCCCTCTTTCTTGATTTACTCCCTTTTGGTGAAGGACATCTCAGTACATCTGCCTGAGAAAGATGCACATGGGGTAAATTTTGGAAATACAGCATTATAGAAAATTGATCATTGTATATGATTAAAAAGTTGGCTGAGAATATAATGTTAGGATAGAAACCTTTTTCTTGGAATATTTTCAGAGCATATGGTGTTCATTTCAGAATTGCATAACCACTGCCTTCTATCTCTCAGAGTTGATGGTAAAATGTCTGAATCCATTTGATTCCTGGTCCTGTTACGTTATCTACTTTATCTCTTGGGTCATAGATATGACTTAAGTAACTCTTATTTGGAGGATGTGATGCTAATGTCTAGCAACCATTTTATCAACCACATTTACAGTGTGGATGATGGGCAGGAAGAAAAGTCTGGAAGCCAATGGCAATAGGAGAAGTTAGGGCCAATACAAAATCAGAAGCAGAGCTGAAAAATATAAAGAAAGGGCAAGAAAATAATGACAAAAGTCCTGGATGTAGTCCTGCCTAATGCGGAATGTACAACCCATCCTGCCCACATTTATTCTCCTCTACCTTTTGTTGTTGTCGTTGCTATTAGTAAGCTAGTTTGAGTTGAGTGCTAGTTATTTCAGTGGAAAAGAAACTATGTTAACAATATATAAGATTATACTAAAGACTAACTTATGAGAGCCACCTTCTTGAGGGAAAGGAAAATAGGCTTCAGACTGTTAGATTAAAGAGGAAAGTATTTTTAGAAATTATTAGGTGCAGAATATTTGGGGTAAAAATCAATTTGAGACAGTTTTGACAACTTTGAGGACCTCTTTTATAGGATGTGTGTGCATGCATGTGTGTGTATATGGCAAAATATTTCTTTCATAAATGCAAAATATCTACTTTTTTAATCTTTCAGCTTCACCTAGTGCATCACTTTTTAATTTAGTATTTATTAGAAAAACTGATCTTAATACAATCTATTCAGTTTCTTTTGCATTTTGAAATGCATTAATGCATCAGCTTTATTAAAATTGTCCTACCTGCTTATTTTCTGTTTCCTTGGTTGAAATCTGCTTATTTTTATTCTTTCTTGCTTGGTGTTGAAAAAATGCTTAAGCTATGATTTTGCTTGTGTTCAAACCTGGTTGCATCCTTTTATTTAGAGTGGTATCATTAATTTTATTTTTCCTAGATAGCTAAATAAACTAGGAAATTATTTTTTTTCCTTTTGACTGAATAATGGCTTAGAAAGGAGTTTTCAAATTAATAAAATTAAGTTGATATTTGATATTTATTACACATTTTAAAGTTTATCCTTTTTTTTTTTTTTAAAGATTTTACTTATTTATTCGACAGAGATAGAGACAGCCAGCGAGAGAGGGAACACAAGTAGGGGGAGCGGGAAAGGGAGAAGCAGGCTCATAGCAGAGGAGCCCAATGTGGGGCTCGATCCCATAATGCCAGGATCACGCCCTGAGCCGAAGGCAGATGCTTAACCGCTGTGCCACCCAGGCGCCCCATAAAGTTTATCCTTTTTGGCTTTTGGAAATTTTATAGAGGTTTCTTTGTGCCTTAATGTATGAACGATTTTTTAAAATGTAGTGAAAATATTCTCTTTTCTGCTTCTGTGATAGATAATCAGGTATGCTTGATAGTATTAGTAATATGCAATTGTATTAAACTAGGCAGATCATTGTCCTCTTTCGATATTTACATTATTAGATAGCTATTAATAAAGTATAAAGTGTGTCACATATCGTCATGTTTCTGTTAATGTTTTCTTTTTGTTTCTAGAAGTTTTTGCATAAATATTCTTATGTAATTTAACATTTCAAATAGCTAATGATGTCCGTCTGAATTGTAGCTCACAGCACTTACTAGTAAAAGGGGACCTTCTTATTCCTCTTTGTACTTTTTACCTTAAATTCAACACTATTGACCATTAACACTTTCATCCCTGTGCCATCTTCCTGTTGCCTTCTGCATGGTTGCCTATTCTTTTACTATAAACCATTACCTACTCAGCACTTAGCACAGTGCCTGACTCATGGTAAGCACACAGTTACATGTTACAAAAAGGATAAATGTAAGTTTCAGTTATTTCATGAGTTTTCAATAAGCTAATGTTCCTGTTAATGTTTATCAAATGTCATTATAAAAAGTAGACTAGAAAATAGGCCTAAAGGTAGAACTAAATATATACAGCATGTTCACCTTCATAATTTCAAGTTGATGAATCTCATAAAAATTCAGTGTAAAGTAGTACACATCTACTGAGTTAAAAATGAGGTTAACCTACTTAGAATATGTATCAACTCAGTAAACGCACTCAACTTCATAGAGTCAATATGGATTTGATGAACTTGAATTTAGTCTCTATCCAAAAACCTACTTTTGTTTTCAAATGAGTTTCCTTGTTTTCTGCAGTAACACAGCTCCTGGCATCTAATCTGCAGATTACAATATATTTGAGTACAACAAACCTTTTAGTTTATGAGCTTATCAGCGTCACCGGTATATTTAAGTGGCATTAATTAGAACATCACTTTACTCTGTGAAATGACATATAAGTGTGTGAAATAAGTAACATACACTGGACACTAGATCATTAGTTAAGATAATGCCTTTCAAAACCAAGGAGAGAATGGAGACTTGTGTCCCTTGTTGCTGGAAACTATGGCCTTCCCCCATTCCGTAATGCACCGTGAAGATCTCCATTTCAGTTTCTCCTTTCTTTCTCCCTCCCTTACCATATTTATTCTACTTACCCTTTTTCAGACACACCACTTTTTATAGGCTTCCCATATTTCTCAGTTTACTTAAAAATCATATTTGGCAATACCAAGCGTGTCACCAATTGGCTGGAGCTAAGCAGCAGCTGACCTCTGGAACCAGAAAGTACACTTCTCAGTCTTCTACGTTTTATTCCTGATCCACTTCATTTATGTACATTATCATTATGTTCTTTTAGATTTTGAGTTCACATCAATCGCAGCATATCTCCCAGGCTGCTGTTTGGTCTGCACATCTTCATAAACACCTTTGTTTATATCAATACCTGCATGCTGTTATTTAGGACAAATATTTCCTATGCTTCCTTAGCTGTGAGACATTTGAAAATAGTTACATATAAATAGGAATTCTCAGGAAAATCCCTCTTGAGGGACTTATGTCTTCTAAGTACATACTTCCTTAGGAAAGAGTGTCTCTTTCTGGTCACCAAATAGACTTTTAAATAAGATGATGCTATTGGTTCTAAATCATAAACAAAGTGATACAATTGTGTTAGAAGTTTAAATGTGTGGGCAAGTAAAATGAATCATGATTGTGGTTGGTTTTAGTGATGTTGCTTTACCTAGAGGTCAAGTGTGCTTATAAATACATGCTTTTTGATAGACACCATAAGTAGACAAGTTAGTTATAAAAAAAGGCACTCCTCTTGATGTTTTTTTGGGAAAGGCTATTCCAACAAGGCAACCAGTCTGGTCCATGCTCATGCTGTTCCACCTGTTGGGATCTGCCTATAGAATGACTGTCAGTCCCTCGACCAGATGAACTAGACACCAGATTTCTCAGAAGTTCTTTGGTTACTACCTGGATTAGGGAGATCGCAAGGTTAATACCTGGATTAGGGAGAGCTAAAAGTCTTAATCCTGCCAGGCCTCAGAACCCTCTCTGTCCTCCTTGTTCATTTTAAAGAGTTGGGAGGTAGTAATAAGTGCAATTTTATTTTCTGCACATCTGCTGGTTTCACATTTCTTGTTTTAAGGCTTACTTGATTAGAAAAAAATGAACTTTTCCTTAGTTTACAACTAGGACATTCATCTTTTACAAACAGTTGACTTTTTCGTGGGTATATATGACTATTTGCAATTAATTTGTGAGCTCTTACTAAATAAAACTGTTAACAATTTTTTTTTAAGATTTTATTTATTTATGTGACAGAGAGACAGCCAGCAAGAGAGGGAACACAAGCAGGGGGAGTGGGAGTGGAAGAAGCAGGCTCCCAGCGGAGAAGCCCGATGTGGGACTCGATCCCGGAACGCCGGGATCACGCCCTGAGCCGAAGGCAGATGCTTAACGACTGCGCTACCCAGGCACCCCACAAATTTTCTAATACGAAAATTCACTTTCTGTCTAACAATTTGAAAATGCTGTGAAATTGGGTTGAAGCAACATGGGCAGTTTATTTTAGATAATTATATCAACCTAAAGAGATATTGAACAACTAGATAAGTCATCTTTTGAACTTTTTAAAAATACAGATATACAGATCTGGTTTGCTTATATCAGAATGGGTTCTTTATGTAAATTAGATGAGTCAATTATTGAAGTTTTAAGTTTTTGGGAAAAAAAGACTACTCACCTTTTCTGTTTGATAAGATAGATATTTCCAGATCAAAGCTAACTGGGCCATTTGATGGGCAAGTGACTAAGTTTCCATGTTAAGTAGAGCCCCGAACTTGCATTATTATGTTTCTGGAACAAGGTGATGCTGTGTGCTACAAATTATTTCCAGAATGCTTCTGGGGGTAATTCTATGCATACAGAATTAGATCTATTTTAAAACTGTAACTCTGATCCTTTTATTTATTTTTACTGTCTACATTATTATGTGCATTGCTGGTACAATTTCATAAGTTACAATGTTCCTTCATGTCCTCTGAATTTTATGACCCGGAGACTACTTAATTGTCATTTCAACTCGTTTATAGCAAGTAAGGAGAGGATATCTGAAATGTATTTTTAAATACTCTCTAATCAGACATGTGATGAATCCCAAAGCAAAATCATGTTAGTGTGTTCTATCTTTGCTAATAAGATTCCCTTGAAAATAACAAACAGAATAGTTCAGTAATTTAAAAACTGGCTCATTATTGCTTTAATAGGAACTGTGAATATTTTATCAGCGTAATCCCCAATGAATAATTCTGCTTTGTTACTTTCCCTTCAAGGAGAAAAGTACTTGAAGTTATGATATGTGATGATAGAATCTCTCAAAAACCTTTGAGATTCTTTACCAGGTGACTCTGAAAATCTTGGGTATTCTCTTTTGACTACTAAGAGATAGTGTTCAAAATGTGAAGCAATTATTTGTCAAAATTCTCTAAATATTGAGATTAGCTTATCGTGCCCTCTTTTGAATTTGCAATTTATCCTTTCATTTGTTTCAAATATGTGGCATACTAACCAGCCTTCTTTTAACTCTAGGATTTCTTCATTAACGTCATCCCCTGTCTTTTGTTATAATATCACACACTCTAATTTGCACAACATTTTCATCAAAGACACTTTACGGAGAACCTACTATAGCAGAGTGATACTACCCAATACTGCATGTGCTTCCCTACATTCCTCAGAATATGTTGCATTTAGTAGAGGTTATGAGACTAAGTATGGCCAATGTATGAAGAGCCAAAATGAATTATGTCATTTCCTAGCAGATATTCTTAATTGCAGATATGCCACCTGTCTGTTCTTTGTTAAATTTTCCTCACCTTACTGAGCTATAATTGATATGTAACATTGTCTAAGTTGATTTGATACACTTATACATTGCAAAATGATCATTGTAGCAGGGTTAGCCAACACTGCTATCACCACAGATAATTATCATTTCTTTTTTGTGGTGAGAACATTTACAATTTACTGTTTTGCAAATTTTAATTACATAATACAGTATTATTAACTGCAATCACCATGCTGCACATTGGATACCCAGAATTTAGTCATCTTACAACTGAACCTTTATACCTCTGGCCAAGTTCTCCCCATTACCCACCTCTGTCCCCTCATCCCTGGTAATCATACATTCCACTCGCTATGAGTTTGGCTTCTTTAGAGTCCACATATGTACTATATATATTCCACATATCATATGTCTTTGTCAGACTAATGTCACTTAGCATAATGTCCTTAAGATCCATCCATGTTGGCATAAATGGCAGAATTTCCTTCTTTCTCATAGCTGAGTAATATTCACTATATATATATATATATATATATATATGAGATTGCTCAATCATATGGTCATTCTATTTTTTATTTCTTGAGAAATCTCCATATTGTTTTCCATAGTGTCTATACTGATTTACATTTCCACCAATAGTGCACAAGGGTTCCCTTTTCTCCACATGCTTGCTAAGACTTGTTATCTCTTCTCTTTTTGATGACAGCTATTCTAAAAGATATAAGGTCAGATACCTTATTGCAGTTTTGATCTGCATTTCCCTGATAATCAGTGATGTTGATACCTTTTCACGTACCATTTAGCCTTTTGTAGATCTTCCTTGAACAAATGTCTATTCAGTTCCTTTCTCTATCTTTAAATCAGATTGTTTGATTTTTTTGGTATTGAGTGTATGAGTTTCTCATATTTTGGATATTGACTTCTTACCTGATATATGGTTTTCAAATATTTTCCTTCATTCCGTAGGTTGTTGTTTCATTTTGATGATTGTTTCCTTTACTATGCAGAAGTTTTTTAGTTTGATGTAGTCCCACTTGTTTATTTTTGCTTTAGTTGCTTGTGCTTTTGTATCATATTAAAAAAATCATTGCCAAGACCAATATCAAAGAATTTTTCTTTGAATTTTCTTTAGGTCTAGGAGTTTTACAAATTTGGGCCTTAGGTTTAAGTCTTTCATCCATTTTAAGTTAATTTTTGTGAGTGGTGTAAGATAAACAGTCTAATTTCATTCTTCCGCATGTAGTTTTCCCATTGAGTATTATTGGCCCCCTTGTTAAATATTAGTTGACCATATAAACTAGAGTTCTTTTCTGGGCTTTTAATTCTGTTCCATTGGTGTTTTCTTCTATTTTTATGCCAGTACCATACTGTTTTGATCTCTATAGCTCTGTACTATAGTTTGAAATCAGGAAGTCTGATGCCTCTAGCTTTGTTCTTCTTTCTCAGGACTTCTTTGATTTTGAGCTTTTACTTTTCTTTTTTCTTTTCTTCTCAGAAATACCATGGGAATCCTGATATAAATTGCATTGAATCTATAGGTGACTTCAGGTAGTATGAACATTTTAATAATATCAATTCTTCTGGTATATAAACATGAGATATCCCATTTATTTGCACTTTCTTCAATTTTTTTCATCAGAGTCTTATACTTTACAGTGTACAGATCTTTCACATCCTTAGTTATATTTATTCCTAAATGTATTTTTTAAAGATTTTATTTATTTATTTATTTACTTATTTATTTGAGAAAGAATACGCAAGCAGGGGGAGGGGCAAGGGAGGAGGGGGAGGGACAAGTGGATTCTGTGCTCAGCACAGAGTGGGCTCCAACCCAACCCCCTGAGATCATGACCTGAGGTACTGAGAATTGGAAGCTTAACCCACTGAGCCACCCAGGAGCCCCATATTCCTAAATATTTTTTTATTCTATTGTGAATGGGATTCTTTTTAAATTTATTTTTTTTTTCAGTTATTTGGTTGTTAGTGTATAGAAACACAACACATTTCTGTTTGTTGATTTTGTATCTTGCAAATTTACATAATTCACTGATTAGTTCTAATAGTTTTGATTAATCTGCAAATAAAGACACTTCTCTTTTTTTCTAATTTGGATGTATTTTATTTCTTTATTTTGTCTAATTGCTCTGGCTAGGACTTCCAGTACTATGTTGAATAGGAGTAGTGAGAGTGGGCGCCTTTGTCTTTATTCTGATCTTAGAGGAAAAGCTTTTAATCTTTCACCTTGAGTATGATGTTAGCTGTGGGCTTGTTATACATAGCCTTCATTATGTTGAGAAACTCTACTTCTATACCCAATTCGTTGAGAATTTATTAATGAAAGGATGTTGAATTTTGCACTTGATCTTAGCCAAAAGGCCGAGAAGCGATGAAAGGATGTTGAATTTTGTCAAATGTTTTTCTGCATCTAATGAAATGATCATATGATTTTCATTTTTCATTCTTTTAATGTGGTATATATTTTATTGATTTGTGTATATTGAGCCATCCTTGTATCCTAGGGATAAATCTTATCGATCATGGTATATGATACTTTTAATGTGATATTGAGTTTGGTTTACTATATTTTTTTCAGAATTTTTGCATTCATATTTCACCATGGATATTAGTTTGTGGCTTTCTTTTCCTGTAGTGTCTTTTTCTGACTTTGGTATCAGGGTAATGCTAGCCTTATAGCTAACTATAGTTTAGACGTGTTTCCTTCTCTTCAGTTTTTTTTGGAAGAGTTTGAGGATTAGCATTAATTCTTCTAACCATTTGGAAGAATTCACTAGTGAAATCATTTGGGCTTGGACATTATTTTTTTGATGAAATTTTTGATTACTGATTCAGTCCTTTTACTCGTTATTGATCTGTTTTGATGTCTATTTCTTCATAATTCAGTCTTTGCAGGTTGTGTACTTCTAGGGATTTAGTCAATTTCTTCTAAATTACACAATTTTGGGGGCATATAATTGTTTATAATAGTATTTTATGATCCTTTTTATTTCTCTCATATCAGTTATCATACCTTCTCTTTCACTTCTGATTTTATTTATTTGACTCTTCCTTTTTTTCTTAGTCTGGTTGAGGGTTTGTCAATTTTGTTTATCTTTTCCAAAAACCAGGTCCTGGCTTTATTGACCTTTCTATTATTTTTCTGGTTTCTATTTCATAAATTTTTGTTCTAATCTTTGTTAATTCCCTTCCTTCTGCTAACTCTGGGCTTTGTTTGTCTTTTTCTAGTTCCTTGAAGTGAAAAGTTATGTTGTTTATCTAAGATTTCTTTTTTTCTTGAGATAAGCATTTATTACTATAGCTTCCACTAAGAACTGCTTTTGTGACATCTTATAAGTTTTTTGTTATCTTTCTATTTTAATTTGTTTCAAGATTTTTTTTTTATTTATTCTCTGACCCACTGATTGCTCAGAAGTGTTTGGTTTATTTCCATATTTGTGAATTTCCCAGCTTTCCTTCTGTTATTGAGTCCTAGTTTCATATCATTGTGCTTTGGAAAGATATCTGATATGAATCCATTCTTCTTAAATTTATTAGGACTTGTTTTGTGGCCTCACATATGATCTATCTGAAAAATTTTGCATGCATGCATGAGAAGAATGTAGTTCTGCTGTCTTTGGATGAAATGGCCTTTATATAACTGTTAAGTCTGTTTAGTCTAAAGCATAGTTCAAATCTAACATTTCCTTATCGATTTTCTGTCTGGATGATCTATCCATTGTTGAAAATGGAGTATTGAAGTCCCCTACTATTATTGTATTGTTGTCTCTTCCTTCATTCAGATCTGTCAGTATTTGCTTAATATATTTTGTTGATCTAATGTCATATGCATATATATTTATGATTATTATATCCTTTTGATGAATTGACTCTATTATCATTACATAATGACCTTCATTGCCTTGTGTTACAGTTTTTGGCTTATAGACTATTTTGTCTGAAATAAGTGTAGCTACCTTTGCCTTTTTTTGGTTTTCACTTGCAGAGACATGTAATATCTTATCCACCCCTTCATTTTGAGTCTATGTGCATCCTTAAAGCTTAAGTGTGTCTCTTGTACGCAGCATACAGTTGGGTGTTGTTTTTTAATTCATTCAATTACTCTATACCTTTTGATTGGAGAATTTAATCCATTTACATTTAGAGTAATTATTCGTAGGTAAGAACTTACTAATGCCAACTTAATTGTTTTCTGGCTAATTTGTAGTTCCCTTGTCCCTTTCTCCTTCTGCTGCCCTTTGTTGTGAACTGATGATTTTCTATAGTGGTATACTTTGTGTCTCCTCATCTCTTGTGTATCTACTGTAGGTTTTTGTTTTGGGCTTACCATGAGGCTTACACAGAATATATTATAGATATAACATTGTGTTTTATTTTGATAACCATTTAATTTTGATTGCATACAAAAATTCTACTCTTTCATTCCTTCCCCTTTTATTTTTTTGATGTCCCAATTTACCTCTTTTTTACATTGTGTATTTGTTAACAAAGTATTGTAGCTACCATTACTTTTAATACTTTCATCCTTTAGCATTTGTACTAGAGTTAAGTGGTTAACATATGACCATATCACAGTATTAGAATATTCTAAATTTGAATATATGTTTGCCTTTATCAGTGTTGTATATTTTCATGTTACTAATTAGTTCTTTTATTTCAGCTTGAATAATCCTTTCAGTATGTCTTATTTAACAGCTCTAGTAGTGAATCATCTTAGCTTTTATTTGTTTTGGGACAGCTTTGCCAAGTAAATTATTCTTGGTTGGTAGGATTTTTTTTTCTTTCAGCACCTTGAATATATGATTCCACTTTATCCTACCCTGTAAGGTTTCTGTTGAGAGATCCACTGATAGCCTTATGGGATTCTCTTGTAAATTAATACTACTTTCCTTTTGCTATCTTTAAGTTCTCTTTGTTTTTGTTTGTTTGTTTTATTTACTTTATTGAAGTATAGATATACACTGTGTCCCATTAGTTCAGGTGTGCAACAGTGATTTGACAACTCTGTATGTTATGCTATACTCACCACAAGTACAGCTACCATCTGTCACCAAACAATGCTATTGTAATACCACTAACTATATTCTCTATGATGTAATTTTCATCTGCATGACTTATGCATTCCACAGTTGGAAGCCCATATTGACTTTTGACAGCTTTATTACAATGTGTCTTGCAGAGGATCTCTTTAAGTGGAGTATGTTTGGTTACCTATAAGCTTCATGAACTTGGATATCCAAATCTCTCCCCAGACTTGAAAAGGTCTGTCATTATTTCTTTAATAAGCTTTCTTCTCCCTGTATACCTTTCCTCTCCCTCTGAAGCTCCATTAATTCATAATTGTTTCTTTTGATGATATCCCATAGATTACTCAGGGTTTTTCCCGCATTTTTTTTCTTGCTTGCTTTGATCTTCTCTAACTGGATGATTTAAAATGTTGTCTTACATATTCTTTTCTTCTGCTTGATCCATTCTTCCATTCATATTCTCTATTTTGTTTTGCATTTCATTCACTGTATTCTTCAGCTCCAGAATTTCTTTTTGATTTGTTTTTATGATCTCTATCTCTTTGTCTAACTTCCTATTTTTTTTTTTACCATTTCCCTGATTTTGTTGAACTGTCCATGTTTTCTTGTATCTCATTGAGTTTCCTAAAAATAGCTGTTCTGAATTCTTTACTGGGTAAGTTACAGATCTGTGTTTTGGGGATCAGTTACTGGAAGATAACTGTGATTCTTTTGTGGTGTCATGTTTCCTTGATTTTTCATGTTTTTTGAGGTTCTGTGTTGGTGTCTTCACATTTGAAGTAACAGACACCTCTTCCAGTCTCTACTAACTTTCTTCAAGAGAGAAACCTCTTTCATCAGCCTTCCTAGGGATTCTGAGGTTTTTCAGATCTTCTCTGGGTATACTTGCTCCAAGCTTCTTGCTCCCCATTGTGGCAGAATTCTTAAGCTTGTATGTCTACTTTTGATCCTTCAATGTACTGGGCTGAGTGCTGACTGCTCATTTTTGTTTTCCCGAGGGTGGCACTAAAGTTCAAGATTGTGGTCTCTCTTTGGTCTGCATGTTTTGACTGGTTTTCTGTGCATGCTCACTAGCTATTTCCCAAAGCTTACTCTTGCTACCATAGGGAGCATCCATAGGAAAACAGCCACATGGAGTGTGTGTGTGTGTGTGTGTCTGTGTCTGTGTGTAATGTAAGGTGTGCAGGGGTTGCCCATGAGCCAGTGTCCCCAGCAGTTTATGGGTGGGCATCTCTTGATGGAGTCTGCAATGCAGTTAGTAGAATCTGCTTCCCTTAAATGCCCTCTGAGCATCCTATCTATGGCTCCCCAGTCTCCTCCATCCCCCACCAATTCATGCAGCTCATGATTCAGTATTCTGGATGGGACAAGGAAGAAATGACATTCTCTGGCAGAATTCCTCACAACTGGGGAACCTGGGTACTCACACATATTCTTTCACTTTCCCCCACAGTAAAAATCAAAGGCTGAGAAAAATCTCTCTTGGCCCTAAGCCATATTGCCTTGGGGAGGGGTAATGTTGGTAAAGTCAAACTGTTCCTCTGACTCTCTCCAATGTATCCAGACTTATATTTATAAGTGTGTGGGTTTTTTTGGATTTTTTTTTTTCTCCAACAGTATGGAGAAATTTCTCCACTAGAAATCTGAACTTCACGAAGACTCTTGTCCGTGGGTGATTGTCTGAGATGGAGTTTTCCAGGGGCTTCTGGACCACAAACAAGAGGGTCTACAGGTGTTCATGGGACACTGCAGGGTCCATAGCCTGAGTCATGGACTGAGTTGTGTATGTCTATCAATCACTGCAATGGTGAATGAGACTCTTCCCTAGTTCCTTAATGTATGGCGCTGGATCCTATGTAACTCCAACAAAGGCACTTTTGTCTGTGGATTAATGCCAAATTGGTTATGTGGATGGAGGGACATGACCAGGGATGTTTTTTTTGTTTTTGTTTTTGTTTTGTTTTTGTTTTTGTTTTTGTTTGTTTTTGTTTTTTTTTAAAGATTTTATTTATTTATTCGACAGAGATAGAGACAGCCAGCGAGAGAGGGAACACAAGCAGGGGGAGTGGGAGAGGAAGAAGCAGGCTCACAGCAGAAGAGCCTGATGTGGGGCTCGATCCCACAACGCCGGGATCATGCCCTCAGCTGAAGGCAGACGCTTAACCGCTGTGCCACCCAGGTGCCCCAGACCAGGGATGTTTTAATCAGCCATGTTGCTGACATCACTCACTGTATGCTCTTTCTTTTCCTGCAGCATCAACCCTGGAAGTCTTGGGTTTTGATAATACAGCAAGTATGGACTATGCCAGTTAATACAGGAATGAACAAACATAGCATAAGGAAGTTAGAGTAAAGGATAAATTATAGAAAAAAATAAGATTATTTAAGAAGCAATGTTAATATAATAAAGGCATGTCTTCATATTCTACTTACTTGCTAGAGGTAGGCCTCAAAATTAATTCTGAATTTATAAGTGGTCAGTATAAAAGGGAAACACAATTGATTAGTTATTGTGTCCATAAGATAAAAATAAACCAGTTCATTGGGGAAAAACATCTACTACTGATATTAGGAGAAAAAAGTCTCCTTTTATTCTAATAGGCAGGGCAACATGACCTAAAGAATCTATTTATTCTGTGATGCCATTTAAATGCAGGGCCATATATTTTTACATCAGAGGAGATGCTGCTGAAATTTACTTTGATTGTGTAAATCCTCAAAATAGATTATTTTTGAGGTTCAGTTAGGGCAGGCTTCATTTTTGCTCTTCAATACAAGCTTGTCAACATCATGCAAATATTCCACATTTTAAATATATGATATCCATGAAATTCTACTTGAAGTGTTTATAGAAATAAAGATATTTTTATGTCGAACCAACTTGTGTTAAAAGAATAATTGAGTTCAAATGAGAGTATTTGCTTAAAAACTATAAATTATTTTTTCCATATTAGTTTTGAGCTATTCATATTTTTCTATCTTTCTAGCTTGTTCACTATCAAGAATGTTAGAATGTACTGTAGTTTGAAGTATGTGGTAAATTTCTCATAAACCCATCTAGAAATTTCCAAATTTCTGTTTGTTGTTATGGAGAACCTATTTTGTGTCTGAATCTTTTTTATTCAAAGTACTTCTATTTATGTGGGCAAAATCTACATAGAATATCTGAGACTTTTCTTTCCTTTTTTCTCTTTTTTTTTTTTGTAAAGCTGCTTTTGCCAATTTGATTTCTAATTAATTTTTTAACAGAATCAGAAAGAAACACATACATATGTTATATTTTTTAAAGCACAATATCAATAAAGAAAACATTTGTCTTTCTCAGAGAGCTTTGCAATGCAAACTTGAGATTTCATGGATATTTGGTAGAAATCAATGATCCATAACAACAAAACATTCACACTGGGTTCTGGTTCAATATAAATACCAAAGAACAAAAGATGAGAGCAAGATGGTTTTGAACATGCTTTTCGAATGTATTGGATCCACTTGAATTTTAGGAATGGTATTTTTAGTTTCCTCACCTAAGAAGGGTTAGCAGGTCTCTGAAAACTGACTACCCTGGAAAAGATATCCTGTAGCAAACACCAAACACTAATATCATCTGACTGAAAGAAAAATATGCCATCATTATATGTCTCATTGCCTCTACTCAAAAAGAAAGTAGTATTAGGTCCAATATAACTTAGGATTTTTTTCATGATATTGAGAAATTATTAGAATGTTTTGAAGTTCAGTGGAACAAAATACACTATTAATTTCTGATTAAAATAGTCTGAAGTTTGAAAAATGAACACCATCATTGTAAAATAATTTCTCGGACCCTTATCATCTCAGCTCAAATATTCCAACAACCTTCTATTTGTTTTCTCTAGCTTGAGTTCCAGATATTCTGTGCCAATTATATTTGAATTCAATTGTAGTGGGTCCATTATGCCATGATCAGAATAGTTTTTATCATCTTTATCAGTTTGAAAGATGCACTTCACACATTAGAAATAGTTTTTCACAGGTAGATTTCACACTTAGACAGTTTCTCCAAAGAGAATTGACATATGGTAGGGATTTTTAAAAATGCACAAGCTGCTTAAAATAGAAAGAGATTAGTAGAAAGTTCAACTTGATAATGTAAAATGAGGACTATTACATCAACTCAATAAAAAAGGAACTAAAATACAAAAATAAAACACAGTCACCCTAACCCTATATTATTTTTTTATTGCTCTCAATTGTACATCATGGGAAATTACTCATTCAGTAAATTTTTTTTATCATAATATTGTCTGGCTACATACCACCATTTTAAAAAAGAGTATTTTTTTCCCCTTTACTTGTAAAGCACTTTTCTTAAACTGCCACCATTTCTAAGGTATTTTCGTTGCCTAGGAAACATACAAAGGTTGTGCTGCAATAGCAGGAATTCATTTAACCGCCAAATTCCCTCTGTAAGCCAGATTCATCATTTATATATCGTAGAAGCCTTCAACAGAGTACTTGACTGCAGCCAACTGGCTTGTTACCATATCACACTTTCATTATAATGAAATGGGCCAAACAGATTTTCAGAGAGTTAAAGCACAAAGTTACGGTTCTTACAATGTGATCTGGAGATCATTTCCTTGAGATTCTAAAGTCTGTGAGACTGAATATCTATTTTTGGTTCTGTTAATCTAATCTCTTATCTGGCTACAAAAGACCAGCGCACATTAGCACTGGAGAGAGGACACTTTATCCTCTTCTCACTTTTTGCAAGTACTAGGATACTTTTCATAAGAAACCAGGAAACTGTTTATCACATACAAAGTGATCTTCTACAGATTATTTGGCTCTGATTTTTATGTATCAGTATAGTATTGGTGTGAAGGAAAATTATGGGTTTAGGTCAGACTGAAGTGATTTATTATGGCAGCGAGACCTGTCTTTCAGTGAAGTTATGGAGAAATAATTTAATTAATCTCTTGTTGCTCTCGGGTTTCCCCAAGTAGAAAATGATAAAAATAAGACCTAAATCCAAAGCTTCCTGTGATTTATTTAATTTATATAAAATTATTCCTTCTGTGTTTCTTATCTCAGGGAATACTGGCACTATCTTCCTCAGTCACAAGTACAAAACCTAAATATTTCCTGTACTCTACCTCTCTTCATCCTTCAAACCCAGTAAGTCACTTAATCTGTCTAGTCCACTGCCACTGTCACTGTCACTTCCAAAACTGATATTTATTTGGTCTCCAAGTCTCAGTTTGGGCTGCTTCAATTCTCTGCAATGATGCCAGACTGATCTTTCTAATACCTAAAATCTGACCCTGTCGTTTAATTTCAGTGACTCCACATAAATCTTCACATTTCTAATAAGACATTCAGAGCCCTTCTTTCCCAAGATCTCAGCTGTGTTCTTCCTCCTGCAGACTAACACACACATCAATATAGTTACATTGAACTATTTCTAGTTACCGTAATATCCTATGCTTTACTTTTTATTCCAGTGCCTGTGCATTGTAATTTTCTACCTGGAACTTCTAGATTCCAGAAGAACCAATTAGCCATTACTCATTTTTGTTTCCACCACTGAAACATCACTTGTTCTAAGGAGTTTTGAATCACAATCTGGATTGAGTATTGCTGCTTTCAGGCAGTGAGACAGGATAAGGTAGAGATTCTGACTTGTTCTCCATCATACAGCCATGACCACCATATTCCACGGGATAGCCATTAAGCTCTTAATTTGCTTAAAATAAATTTCTTAACCATCAAACCAGTGTATATATATTAGGAGGGAGTCACCTAATAAAACAGAACAGATACAAATACATCTGAGAAAGTTGGTATGACAGATAACCCCAAGAAACCTATTTGTATCCGTTTATTAGCATGGATAGAAAACAAAACAAACAGAATGTCATTTGTCAAAGATGATGGTCCCTGCACAATATGCCAAGCACTTAAAATGGGACTTTTTTTTTCTCTCTCTCTCTCTCTTTTTTAAATAAAAGTCTCTGAGAGGGTCTGCCCTGGGCCCCTGGTAAGGAGGTGTGGTGTTGACTGGAAAGGAACATTCTCTACAGTTCTCCAAGGGATGATAAGCTTTTGAATCAGTTGGAGACAGAAAGTGATAGTGATATTCAAATTACTGCTGTAACACAATTCATAATGGTATTCATACACTGGTGTTGCCTCAAGATGTTGGTTATATAGTTTAACAAAAGTCATAAAAACAAGGTGAATATAAATATATTGTGAACATACTCACTTAACTTGGATTTGTATTGAATTACTTTACAAGTGGTAGAAACTATGAACTTTCCAGTATTGACCACCAGGAATTATCCTCAATC
This sequence comes from Ursus maritimus, assembly GCF_017311325.1. Lineage (NCBI taxonomy): Eukaryota > Metazoa > Chordata > Mammalia > Carnivora > Ursidae > Ursus > Ursus maritimus. The sequence continues at coordinate 4,359,372 of NW_024424119.1, forward strand.
TAAATATCCTCAGTTTGTTCAGTTATTTTAAAAGATATTCTAATTAGGTAAAGTATCTGTCAGTATCATTTTTAAAACAGTAGTTAAACAAAGAATCACATACCCCTGGTGATTTAGCAATTTTAAGTGAAAGAGAATCTTTTCATCAAATATACTTTTATTAGTTAATGTTCACATGCACACGTCCTAACTTTCTTGTCTCATTATAAGGCATTTCAAGGGATATGTCTACATTGCATGGTTCCTTTACTCCTTTCTCTATAGTTCCTTAATAAATACCATGTAAATGATATGACTGATAAGGCTTATGCTTCACTTCAAATGGGTAGAGCTAAGTTTTTGGAACACAGTTGAATCTACATCTTCAGTTGTTCTCATTTTAATTTACTTTTATTTTTTCAGTCCCATGTTAGAAATGGATGACATCTTATCAAATTATCAAAGCATCGTATAACAGAGTTGCAGTTTTGCATGTGTTTCATCCGCACTATTTATAAGTCACAATTCACACAGATGACAAGACAAAATCTTTGGTAATAAGATTTGGGGCACAGTCACCCAATAGACTTTCAATACATAGGTAATAGCTGCCTGACTCCAATTAGAAGTTAGTATAATAGAAAGGATTGGAAATGGGCACATCAAGAAATAATAATTATAGCATAAACAAAAGAGAAACTTTATCTCAAGAATATTAACCACAGGTTTAGCCTACCAAGATGGTTTTAAAGTATCATTTCAAAACCTTCACCAAAGAGGTTGGATATCACTGATATTATTCTAGACCCAATGATTTCCTATGATTCCTTACAGCTGTCTTATTCTATGTGATAAAAAAGATACAGGGTGGCTCAGTTGGTTAAGCATCTGACTCTTGATTTCGGTTCAGGTCATGATCTCAGCATTGTGAGACTGAGCCCTGCATCTGGCTCCGTGCTGGGTGTGGAGCCTGCTTAAGATTCTCTTTCTCCCTCTCCCTCTGCCCATCCCTTCCCTCTCTCTTTGGCTCTCTCTCTTTCTCTCTCTCTCAAAAAAAAGATACAAATGAAATGCTAAAAGAATCAAGATACATATTTCAAGTAAAATCAAATCTTCAAAAATACTGGAGTACAATTTTCAAGAAAATACCAAGAACATATACATCCTTATGAAATTACAAGGGTACAAAAATGGCCCCAAACCTGGAGAACAGAATAAAGAACCACACAATTTGCTGGAAAAGAAAAAAGAATTAAGAAAATTTAGAGAAATTAGCTAAAGAATAGTACAAAGAAATAAGAAATTTATGAAAGTAAAATTTAAGAGCAAAGCCCCTGTAAGCACAAATGATATACATTTATAAGCCTTGAAAAAAAAAAAGGAGAAATGGTTTCTAAATTTGTCAGCAAAAGGACAGCTTCACTTTCTTAAAGAGGTAAATTAGAATTAAAAAAACTCCAAGGGATTATCTTCTATTACTGAAGTATTCAATTGCTATTTTTGTTTCATAAGCCATGATTTAAACTTTTATTCTAAATCCTAAATGTGAACTCTCCCTGGGTTTCTAAGATCAATCTTGCCCCAAAGATCCACTTCCTTGCTTTTCCCTCTCTTTGTTCATAGTGGAGATGGCTCAGGATGTTGTTTCTCTTTTCTCTACCTGTATTGCTCACCACTCCTAATCTTGTAGGCGGATTTTCAGCCTTGCATAGTCTGTTCTCATATTTCCACACGCTGGAAGATTATGTGTCCGTCCAAATTAACCACAATTTTTTTTTTCTAAATAGGTGTTTACTCCAGCCCAAAGCGGGTTCATTCTCTCTCTTTAAAAGTTCTGTGTGCTTCTCTTTGGGAAAATACAATACATACTCTCAAATTCTGATAATATATGTGAGTGTGTCTGTGTGCATGTGTATATGTTATCTTTTTTACTAAACTTAAAACTCCTTAAGAAGAAGTAGAGTTTATTTAATAGCTATTTCCTCTTGTAGTCCCCAGCATATGTTCTTCATAGAGGGGTGCTCCAATTTGTGAGTGATGGAAACATAACATATTTCATTCATATATTCAGTAAATTGCTGAGGGGGCAAGAAAAAAGAAGGTACATTTCAGTGACTGTTAATGTAACTAAGATAGAAAACTACAAGCTCCAAGCTTGCATTCAATTAATCTTTTTTCCCCAAAATAAAGGGATATCATCATGGTAGAATACGAAGGGTATTTTTTGTCAGAGAGACCTGGGTTCTGCTTAAATGCTATGTGGTATTGAGAAAATTAATCGCTCATAAGTTCAGTTCATTCACTTATAAAATATACATGATACTTATAGTTTACTATAAAGGGCAAATGGCAAATATGTGAGTGTTCAGTTTTTAGTGCCTGATACATAGATGGTTATTGTAAAAGGAATGGACATTATGAGATTCTCTTGTGGAAACTGATAAAGATGATGAACCACATGAACACTGGTTTGTTTTCTTTAAAGTAAAGTCTTGGACACCACATCTAGGATTACAACAGAAAATTAATGTTTTACACATAAAAAAACTTGCAAGGAGCTCACATACTCCATTTTCTTAAAATAGTATCTTTTATACAATTATATTTCTATGTATTTAAGTCAATACAAATATTTACCTTTGGAACACTTTTTAATTTTTCTTTGAAAGATGCAAAAGTAAACTGACCTATTTTTTGAACTATGTTTTAACAACCTAAAGCCACATAATTCAATCATTATTTAGCAACAGGTTTTCATAATGCAGATATAATTAAGATATTTTGTATATGATAAAACGTATAGAGACAAGATAAGATCCAAGTTTCATAGTGAGTCTATATTTCTGACTTACCCTGGGTGGGAGGACCACCAACACAGTTATGTAGAGAGATATTATTTATCCCAAGTAGACACACTTTCCTGTAGAAACAGGATTTTTTTTCTCCCTCCCATTGCTATAGAATTGGTATTTTGGTCTCTTGGTTCCCTCAGGTTTTAGCCTAACTGGTGTCCTGGAGAAAGTCCCTTTCCCTGTGCCTGGCTCTCTCCTCATCACCAATCTATCTACATCATATATGGGTGAAGGTGTGACTGAGGTCTGGGGATAAAGAACATTTCATTTTGATGCCCCCAGGTATTGTGCACATGAAACAATTCAGAAAATAATAGGCGCAGGAACTAAGTTCACCCCTTGGAAGGAAGGGAAACTGTCCTCCCATTATCAAACCTGAACCTAGGAAGCTATATCTCATTAGCTGCTGGCAGCCATCTTCCTGTCTTATAGAACTTAACAATAAAGCCCTAACTCAGTAAAAGAGAGCCAAAGTAAACTATGGAAACTTTCCTTTAGGAATTTTGAGGATTACAGGGTATAATGCATTTGAAATTCCTAGCAGAGAACCTAAAATTAGTTAGCACTCAACAAATGTTAGCTCTAATAATAACTAAGAGAGATATCTCTGGAGTAAGCAGAAAAAATGGATCCCCAAAGATATCCATACCATAATCCCTGGAACCTGTGACTATGTTATGTTATGTTATGTTATGTGTAAGAGGCAACTGAGGTTGCAGGTAGAATTAAGGTTGCTAATCAGTTGACTTTAAGATAGGGAGATTATCCTGGTGGGCTCAATGTAATCAGAAGAGTCCTCAAAAAATGAAAAATGGAAGAGAGATACAGGAGAGTCAGTATCAGAGTCATACAATATGAGAACGACTCCATCAGCATTGCTGGTTTTGAAGATGGAAGAAGGCCACAAACTAAGGAATGTGGCTGGTCTCCAGAAACTGGAAAAGGCAAAAAGCCAGATTGTTCCCAAGAGCCTCCAAAAAGGAAAACAGCCTTGCCCACACTTTGATTTTAGTCCAGTAAAACCCATTTTGGACGTGTGGACTCTGGAAATGTAAGATAATAAATCTTTGTTGTCTTAAGTCACGAAGTTTGTAGTAATTTATCATAGCAGCAATGGGAAACAAACACAAAGTCTCCAATAACTTCTATGCTCTTTTCAGTTGACATAAGCTATAAATTTACTTTTTTTTTCTTACATCTTGGTTGGCGTCTTGTATTTTATCCAGTCAGGCAGTATGGTTAAATTTGGCTCAGAAACAGGTTTTACTGGGGAAATGTACATACTTGGATTCAATCAGACCAGAAGGCAGAGGTCCCTTTATTTTCATTAACTTCCCATTGTGAGGTTTACTAGGGCTGGCTGGGCACTTAGCAAGAACAGGTGTTCCAGGGAGGAACCTGGCCTCATCTCACCTCCCTGGCTATTGATAGTGAAGATTAGGGTCACCAGGCGTTCTCCTCCTGCTGATACCCGAATAGTAAATTTCCCCAGTAAGGACTCTTACTCTAACCATACTTTGTGTTATTATACAATTTACCCTGAACCCTGGTGCATGACATGTGGAAGCCTCAAAGGACCCACCCTGAGTGGCAGCTTAAGTACATTGAGGCCATTTCTGTCATTTCCAGCTGAAATGCTGTTACTGATATCTGGTGATATAGAAATAGAATGATTTTGTCTTTTTCTAGAATTCTTTTAAGCACTGATCCTAAATTCTCTAGAGTACACTGGAGATGTCCGTTCTTTCTTCCTTCCTTCCTTCCTTCCTTCCTTCCTTCCTTCCTTCCTTCCTTCCTTCCTTCTTGAGACAACACAATTCATTAAGCCTATGATTATAATCTAGATGATAAAAACATAAAGATAAATACAGTATATATCTCTCCTCAAGGAGTTCATGGATTAAAAGGACAAATGGGTAAATAACTAGAAATTACAATGCAATATGATATATGCTACAATATGGGTATTTGCAATGCAAGAAAATACGAAGATAACCAAGGGAAGTGTGATTAAAAGACTCATGGATGTTAGCTATATATAGAATACGGACTCAACTATAATTATTCTCTTCCCAAATGGAAAGGAAGTACATCCTGAGATAAAATGATTAGAAAGAAACATGCTTCCTGACTAGAGAGCACACGTCTGCATTTCTTGGCAGGAGGAGCAACTAAATATGTCAACTCAAGCACAGAGGCTTGACTCTACTAGGTGCTTAATGAATACTTGTGGAATGAATATCTAAATGGATAATTAGCAAAAAAACAGCTGATGGTGCCTAAATGATGTTACTAATTGTCACAGCTAATAAACACATGCATTTTGAAGTGATTCATAATTATACTTAGAAAAAATAATCCTTGCATTGAATCTAGCTTTGACAATAGCATATTGAATAGTGACAAAAAGAAACTGGGGGCTTTGTGGTTAAGAAAATTGGCTTCAGACACCAGCTAACCTATGTTAGAGTCTTGCATATTCTGTTTATTGGTCACCGTGACCTTGGTCAGGCTATTTAACCTTGCTAAATTTGTTTCCTCCTAAGAGGAAAATTAACTGGTATCTATTCTTTAGGATGTCTGAAGACTGATAACACTTTTGAAATGATTAGCAGAGAGTCTAGAATTAGTAGGCACTCAATAAACGTTATCTCTAATAGTAACTACTTCATGTTATTCATATGAAAATAACCCTTAAACATCAAGTGAGACTGAATAAAAGTTGAAATATTTTATCTGAAAAAATATTAACTATAGTTATATAGTTATATAACTATTATTATAAGAGCTCCCATTGGAGTAATCATTTCTTGTGATTTTGGCCAACATGTTTATGTCAGAAAATGGAACATGGCCAAGGATTTTCAAGTAATTGTGTAAAATTGCTCCTGTTATGTAAAATTAATTGAGGGCTTGCTCTGGCAGCTGTTATGTGTACATAGAGGCTGCAAACCCTATTAAACAGAGTGATAACCATATAATCATGTTTTTCACATATTATTTTATGCTAGCTATCACAATTAAAGGTTTACAAATAACAGTGACTCATTTAAATATTACTGACACAATGAGATTCTCCCAGTGTGTAAATTACTCCCTGGAAACAGATCCGACATTTTGGAAATTAGATGATCTCTTACTCTCTATTAGAGTACTATTTAAATATAACATTACAAACTGTATTTCAAAACATCCAATTCAACTGAAATCTATTCAAGCTAAACATTCGCACTGGCCAAATCTACCAAGAGCAATTTGGCATCACCGTTAGCTGTTTCCTTTATCACATAGCCAAGAGCTATTCTATAAACACTTGCATAGTGTTTTTTTTAATGGGCAAAATATTTCATATATGTTACCTAATACGCTCTGCACTGTATTCACTTATCTCTGTAGTACAGATAAAAAAACTCAACATTGGGATGATTAAAAGGCTTACACCCCAAAGTACAGAATATTGCCTTAGGGTCTCCTATGACTTCACACCTTTGACTTTCACCACATAACACATCAGTCTTCACCTCCACATCATTCTAATCAACACACATAAAATATTTTCCAAAATCATATGTCCACATTAGCTTTTCAGTTTCACAATCTAATTTTAAATTTATGGTAGTCATCTGTTTCAGATCATTTTTTGTCTAATATCATTTGACTTTGAGAACTCCTTTGAAAGAACAAAACAGGTGGAATCTACCATTGCAGACAGGGCTCTTCTGATCTAAAGATTCTGTTATTAATTTACAAGGTCCACAGACTTTGCAGTCAATGCACAGCTAATATTTAATGAGCTTGAGTTAATTATCTTTTTTCCCTTTAGATAATTTTATGTAGCTCACAACTACAATTGAATTTTAGATAAATTAACCTTTAGGAACAAACAAGGAAAATAAATATAGTTCTACCTATAAAGGACACATATACAGTATACTTTAATACAGTATAATTTCATATATATTACTTCACATGCCCTGCACTTCATTTAATTATCTCTGCATTACAGAGAGGGAAATTAACATTTACAATGATTAAAACACACTGCAAATCACAGAACGTGGTCTTTAAACTCTGTCAAACCCTTGATTTTCACTATGTCACCTCTACTTTATTACTATCAATGTACGACACCCTGACATATTTGAAAACCAGGTTAGATCTCAGCTGAATGAAAGCAGCCTCATCTCTCCTTTTCTGGATTGACCTGTGAAGGCTTTGGTTCTCTGGGTGGGTAGAAGCAGTTCAAGAACACCATTTATAGAAATCTGTAGAGACTTATTTTTTCCTAAGGGTTTGCCAAAACAATAGGCGTTTTCCAGAGCATGCAAGCATTGCATGTGAAACCTAGGGTGATTTCAATAGAGTGATAAGAGTTTGACTATGAAGTTTAAGCAAATTCCTTGGAGGAATAATAATTGAATAGTATTCACTTTTGGCTATGTTCTCTGAAATGAGAAAATAATTTTCTATTCGGGGTAGGGAAATAAGTGAAAAAGAGAGGCTCTTGGGACTAAACACATGTAAGAATATGTCAGATTCCTTGGAGTAGACTTGTTCCCCAGGCCTGCTTCATTCACATGATACATGTCTGTAGGCTCTAGACTTAAGCATAAAATTAAATATTTTGCTAAGAGACTTAATATGGATTTTCAGTCTTAAAAATAGACAACCAAATTTCCCAAGGTATTATAAAATTATTGGTCTACTCTCAATATCTGTCAATGCCCCCAGTCAAAAGCCACCAGTAATAATATAGTTGAGCAAACCTTGGTTTATTGCCTCTGCAATGGAGGAGATTGCTCACCATGGGAACTGGGGGTATCTCAGTAAGAAGCTGTAAGAAGGACTTATTATAGTATTGGCCTTGTGTTAAATTATTTGGGGAAAGGTTAAAGAAAGTAAGACTTTTCTCTGGATAGAATGAATCAGAAAGCAAGGGTAATTCTATTAGGTATCTTAATAATTATTTTAAAAAATATTTTACTTATTTATTTACCAAAGAGAGAGAGCACAAGCAGGGGCAGTGGCAGGCAGAGGGAGAAGCAGGCTTCCCGCTGAGCAAGGAGCCCAATGTGGGCCTCCATCCCAGGACCCTGGGATGATGACTTGAGCCGAATGCAGACGCTTAATGGACTGAGCCACCCAGGTGTCCCAGTATCTTAATAATTCTTATCTAGAAGACAGAAGGAACAAAGTAAGGCTAAAGCTGTGATTGGGAAAGTGGCAACACAGTAGGGCCAGGGGACATTTAGTCATTTTTATGGTTTGGATGATATTTCTGTATTTATCTGCATTCGGATCTGTTTAAAGAATGGTCTTCCTTTTGTCTTGACTCATTAGAATCATGGAATGGCCTAATGTCCTAACCTGATGTGGGTCTTTCGTTATATTGTTTATGCTCAACATGAGGACGTCATTATCCAGCCACGAATGTCAGAGAAGCTTCCAAATATCACTAAGGCATAGCTGACAGTACCAGGACAATTCCCATCTATCATGCACTGCTTCTTTTATACACATCTAAGACAGATATGAGTGTCAGTACAGTGAGGAGCAAATCCCTGTGAGCAAGTCCTTTAAAATATATCTTGATTCTGATCATTTCTCAATCCTTTCATTGCTACAACCCTCATCCAAGTCAACATTATTAACTACCTGGATCTCGATTTCTAGTGGGTTTACTGTCCCCTAAAGTCACATTACCACTTAGCAGCCAGAGTGATCTCTTCCAATATAATCCAGATTGTGTAACTTTTCTGCACATAAACGTCAATAGTTTCCCATTACCCCAGACCAGCATCTAAAATCCTTACTGTTATCCAACTCTTGGCTATTTCTCAGGCATGTTTCACTGCCACCACATGCCATCTTGGGTTTTTTGCATTTGTTATATCCTCTATCAAGGGTGCTTTTCTTTAAGATCATCATAAGGCTCTCCCCATACTTCATGCAAGTCTATGCTTGGGAAACCTTTCTTAAATACTGTTCTTTCTGCCTCTTCTCTTTCTTACCATGATTTTCCTTCTCCTTCATTTTCTCTTTCTCCCCCATCTCCTCCTTTTCATTACTGGATTTAAGTTATTTATTTGAATAACCTATTTATTTTCTGACTCTTCTTCTAAGATACAAATTTCATAAGGCTTGGAACTACAATTATTTGGCAATAGCTCTATCCTCAGAACTGAGAACATTCCCTGGCACATAGTAAAAATCATGGATAAGGTCCATAACCATAGTATGTGTTTAGTCAGTAGCCATATAAAGATCAGTATAATTCTATGATTCAGTGGTATAATGTTGAACCATAAAAAAATAAATAACTGTTTTTGCAAGTCAAGATAGTTAAATATTGGTCTTTTTGTACCACTTTAGTAGGTAAGAACTCCCCATTACCATGCAGGAAGGGGAGTCAGCCTCACTCTGAAACAGTTCAACTTGGGCAACAAAATCCCTAGTATATGAAGTGTACCCTAGGTAAGCCTTTATTCATTCTGTCATTTAACAGACATTTTTTTTAAATTTATCATCTCTGTGTCTTACATCACTTTATGAAGTGAACATAAAGATGAATAAGGCAAACTTCTTCCTTTAAAGAATACACTGCAATGAAGAAAGATAAATACAAAAGCTAAAATTGGATGAAAATGCCCTCATGGAGTTACAGTAAGTATTTTATGGTAGTTCAGGGAAGGGCATTCTGAATTCTGCCAGGGCTTGTTATCTAATTTGAGGCTTTGTGAATGAATAGGAGTTCACAGGAGAAGGATTGGTAAGACGGCCATTCAGGTGGAGGGGTGAACTATGGCCACATGAGAAAGCATGTTCTGTTTGGGGAATCCAGATATTTGCCAGATCAGAAACAATAGAGCAGATTCCCAAGGCCTTCAGCAGAGTAGGCAGGGACTGGCTTACATCACTGTGATCCATCATTGTGAAGTCTGTTGGGCTCTGGTTCCTTTAGCAGAGTGGTCTTGGAGCTTTTGGAGCTTGGGCCTCCCACTATGAGTAATATTCCAATGGTACCAATGTTCTATAGGTTGAGATTCATAAAGCAAGTCTAATCATTGTTGCATTCAACAACCCCTCCAACAGATGCTTTACCTTACTAAGTAGTTCATGGACTGATGATTTTCCAGAATTCTCTTGGAATTAAGAATTTAGGCAGATGTTAAATTGCACTTATTCAGATATAATTTTTATTATTTACATAATCCATTTATTACCTGACTGTAGTATGTTTTCAGTTTTTTGTAGCTACAATCACAAAACTAAAGTTCTTTGAAGATATATAACAGGTAGTAAAAAAGATGTGGGTTTTTCATATACATTTGCTTTGTAAGGGAGGCCTTGATGGTGACATAGCTGAAGGATGAGTAAGCTGTTATCGTCGGTTTGATTAATTGAGCTACAAATTATGCTCTATGTAATAAATCATACAAGATAGATACTTTTTTTATTGGTCACATTTCCTAGTTAATTCATTCTTTACTATAACACCCCTCTCCTTTTCTTTTAGTAATATTGCAATCTTGGAATTTTTAATTATTCTCTTCACTGTTTCCAGAGTATTTAATATAAACACAAATGTGACAAATTCACTTGGGTATAGCATACCCTTGAATAGATGTTTATGTGTTAATTTGTCTGATGTGAATAAAATTCTCTTTTCCTTCAATATAACTTCTACCGAGTATGTGAGGTCCAGGTTTAGTTAATAGTTGCAACTTAAGTTTTCAATGATTGATCAAACCCCCACACTGAATAACTGGGCAACAAATAAATAATTCCTTCTTCTTAGTTAAGCGTATACAAAAAACCGGGGTGCCTGGGTGGCTCAGTCAGTTAAATGTCTGACTCTTGGTTTCAGTTCAGGTCATGATCTTGTGGTTATGAGATGGAACCCACGTTAGGCTCTGTAGTCAGCATGGAGTCTGCTTCAGATTCTCTTTCCCTCTCTCTCCCCTTCACTCTCTCTCTCTTAAATAAATAAATAAATAAATAGATAAATAAATAAATAACACCTTAAAAAAAAGAGTATACAAAAAACTAACACTATTACCTAGTAACCATATGGTCTTGTTAAATTTATCTAATGTCACTAAGCATAACTTCTCTCATCAGGAAAGCTAATTATCACATGAATTAAATGAGACTGCATAGAACAGGGTGAGCGCCATGAGCCATCATCACACACATAAATTTCCAAAACCAGATACTGTATCCGATAGTTCCTTCAATGAGGAATATGTACAAGGCAATAGTAATAGAGGTTAGGGATTAAGAACCTTTATCAAAATGGCTTTTTGTGGCACCTAAGGCACATTTTTATTTACCTCTTAAAAAATACATATTTATTTAAATAATTTAAATTTATTTGTTTAGCTGAATATAAAAAAGATCACTATATAGACTTTTTAAAATGAAATTAGAAACCTACATGATGTAGAATATTTTAGGTATCAAGATAGTCATTCCAAACATTTTTGTATGGGGCTGAGAAATGTAGTATTAATGAACACAGTGGTGCGTTTACTGAACCTGCTTATGTGCCACCAATTTTTCTGATCAGCTGTCAGTGACTCCAGGTGCTGCTGTCTGTACTTCAGCAATATACATATGATCTTCTACTGGTTGGAAAATACCGAGAAATGTGTTTTTGGGAACTGCTTACTCTTGCTTTCTAGGGGCGGTGACCCTACCCTCCATTTTTTCAAAACACTATCATCATATCTTCAATAGAAGGCACAGGTTTCAGGTGAAACCACAAAAAATAAAATATGATTATTGACCTCAAAGGTATTCATGCTTTGAGAGGCATGTGCACATAACTGAGGACTAATGCTGCTCTGTCATCTCACATACTCTAGTCAGCCTCACAGCTAAATTTGTGATAGTCATATATATGAGCCGACCCAAGGGGGAATAAATTCTCATTCCAAGGGAATTACAATTGGGTAAAAAGACCATAGTTCTTTCTCGAATTGATTGAAGTGAAGTAATTACAAGTGCAGATGAGAAAGGCAAATAAAACAACAAAAACTGTGCAACGCCCAGGAGAAATCAATGAACTGGCTGTGTACTGAGTAGCAAGACATAGAAACATTGGTCCTAGAGAAGCAAAAAGAGATGAAGATGAAGAGAGAGAGGAATAAATAATTTCCTGGACCTTCTAGAACTTTCTAGTTTCTGGTTTCAATCCCTTCATGAACCTAACAGCATCCTGGCCCATGAAAAGCTTTTAGATTGTCATGTCTTCTTTCCTTTTTATTCTAGGTAACGCAAGATAGTTTTTGTTTTTTTTTTTTACTTACAAACGATCATTTCAATTAAAATGAGTGTGATCTAATGAGAAAAGCAGGAGACTCTAAAATTTATCCCAGAAATAGCAATGCTATTTTAATTTCCCTAAAATCTTATGATCACAGGGAAGTTGGAGGAAGGAGCTATGCTTTGAGGTGGGAGGCTGCTGGGGAAGGTGGAGGGAGCTGGCTGGGCAACAGACCATGTAGTTCTTCAAGATCTCTCAGTCTAACTGGAATCGAGTGGTTGGGGAGGGTTGTAAAACATGTTGATTATTTAAGACCTAATTATCTAAATTATTAATCATCCTTTCTTTTTCCCCTTAGTTCTAGTCTGCTGCCAATTCTTTCAAAACGAACTTTAATCCTATTAATCCCTCTGCCAGATTCCAGGAAAAGAATTGCAAAGACAGCGAAAGTAAAATCAATGTATCTGGTTATCTTTTAGCCACCTAGTAAAAGATTTGGTGGAAATAAGGGTAAAGTGATGTCTTAATGAGATTTGGGAAATATCTGCGGATTTCATTTACGTCTGTTCAACCTGACTAATAGGGAAGTATACATAACAATTGGCTGTAAAGCAATACTGAGTAAAACTTGCTGATTTTCCCCAGGGACACTGTAACTGTTCATTACTTTACACTGCATTATAAATTGGCCCAGTGGGGAGGCAGGCATAGATTGAAGGGAGCTGAGAACAAAATTACATAGTGAACACTGCAGGCACCTCCCCTGTACTTGAGGCCCTGGAATCAGGCTCTTGATACAGTCAGCCAAATAATCTCTCTGACAATTGTAGGTTACACATCTAGCTATGCACCTGGGGAAAAGACAGGCAGGTATGGGGCTATCTTGAAAGTAGCTTAGAAATGTATACCTCTTGCCACAACACCAACATTGGGTAACCATAGCCCAGAACATACTGCCCCCCCCCCGCCACCGCATTTATAGGAATAACAGCTTGCTCTCTTTCTATACAAAACCACAAAAGGAAATAAAATATGTTTTTTATTATATGTATATAAAGAATAGTTTATTGTGAATATTTTATATATAATAATATATATACATATATGTGTGTGTGTACATACAATATATGTGTAATACATATATTAACAAGAACAGGTATGCATTTGCCTCCCAGCTCTACCAGTCAATATCTATGTAACTTGAGTCAAATTATTTATTTTCTTTGTGTTGTAGTTTTCTTAGCTATATGATGGGCATGGGTAACAGTGCTTCTGCCATACCTTTGTTGTGCCAGTCTAACAAAATGTAAATATCTTAGCAAGTAACTAGGGCATGAAAGCTCTGTACTTGTTACTTAGTCTTACTATTGTTGCTTTTGTTGTTTTTCAATCTATTATAATTTGACCTCAGTCCTTTTCTTATTGAGAGGGACTGAAGAAAACATGAATGGATTAATTATACTAGCACAGTTTTGAAACTATCTCTATGCATTTATTAGCAGCAGGTAAAAATTTAAATATTCACTGAAATACAACACATTTTACATTGTTCTAATATCGTTCAAGTCAAAACAATATATTCTGGCCTCCCTCTGCTTGCTTAGCAAACATATATAATATATTAATCAGGATACATTTGTGCATATTACATAGTTGCTCAAAATAGTATTAGGGGTGAGGTTCATGAAACAAGTGAGCATCTATTCAGTGAGAAAATGAAAGATTATCATTTCCAGCTTCTCTCTAAAGTTGTTTTCAGGGAAACTGGGTTAAAGGTGAAAACAGAGGTTCCCAAAGCCATCCTCCCTGAAATGTTGGATTTAGCTTTCAGGAATGCTTACAGAATTTTTCTTTACCTCCAGCTGTGAAAATTGTGTAAGTTAATCACAATTCACAATTTTAATTCTGTTCTAGTCAATTTTCTTCTATAGCCTGAGAAAATGAAGAAGAGTTGGGCCCCAGGCATGATTTGTGTGCTTTATTTCTTATATTTTAGATTCATCAGCCTAGTGATTATTACAGAAAACAAACATAAGCCAGGCATGGCAAAACAAAAAACAAAACAAAATTCTTCATTTGGCATAACCTTTTCTATCTCAATACATTGGTATAAAAGTTTCTCATCTGTCACAGCATTACAAATACTAAACTTACAAATAAGAATTCTTTGATTCACTCTCCTAGTCTACTCTCATTGTAACCTTTCTTAAGATCAAGATCACTGTAGTCTAAGTCAGTGTATGTCTTGGATGATCTGATTACCTCTCTTTTTTTACTGCTTACCTGGATCCAAAATCTAATTCATTAACTCAAAATTATTTTTTAAGGCTGTGTAGTGAAGCATTAATCTCACCCAAAGGGAGGTTTGTTCTCCTAGGAGGTCATCTCTAAAATTTGTAATGTTCTGCCTGAAGAATGGGTTTATTTGGGGACTTTGGAAACACTGGATAGTCTCCACTAACAATGTGATTTATAGTGGGGACTTTGGGCCATACACTACCAACTCAGCTTTTGAAGGGGCTGGAAACTCCAGGCAGTCAATTTTATCTATGTGACCAGACCCCAATAAAAACCCTGAACACCAAGGCTTGGGCGAGCTTCCCTGGTTGGTAATACTCCCAAGTATGTTGTTACAATTCTTTGCTGTGAGGAGTTACCACTGTCCACAACTCTACTAGAAGAGGACAACTGGAAGCATCATAGCTGGAACTCCTCTGGACTCTGTCTAATGAGCTTTTTCCCTTGGCTGATTTTAATGTGTATTCTTGTGCCGTAGTAAACCATAATCATAAGCATAAGCTTTCAGTGAGTTTTGCTAATCCTTCTAGTGAATTATTGAGCATGAAGATGGCCTTGGGTGCCCCCAAACTTACAGTTGGTATCAGAAGTGAAAGTAGTCTTTATAAGTTCATGCTATGTTCCTGATATTGAGCCAGGCACTATGAATACAAGGACAAATGAGAAACATTTTCTGCCACGATGCCCCCTGTAATCATCCAAAGTAAACTCAATCCTACCAACTTCATAGTTGAATCAGAGAAAGTAATCTGCATTAGAAATGATGATGATGATGGTGGTGGTGGTGGTGGTGATAATAAAAATAGCAGCCACTTCTTTATTATGGAGAACCTCATGAAAGAGCTATAATATAATTTTCACAACCATTCTATGAGTAGGATACTATTATTATCCTCATCCTAGAGATTAAAAAAAAAAAACCTGAAGCATAGGTGACTAAGTAATTTAACTAAAGAAATAATGGAACTGGGACTTAGGCTGCGTGAAACAAAAGTTGTGCTTTTACCCACAGTCTGTTTTGTCTCACGCATGGAAATCTCCTAGCCTTGTACATGGCACAAGAAGAGTATTCAATAAATGTCTGGGTTCTCTTCTGTAGGGCTTCCCTCAGAAATATGATCACTAGTGGGGCTGAGAATGGTTGGCTCCTGCAGAGACTATATCTTTATTTAAAATATAGGGTGGTTGTTAAGGTATGTGATACCACCAAATTAAATACACTCATCAAGACTTTTACAGTAAGAAATTGAAAGATTATGAGATTTGTAAATTAGAGAAGGGTATGCTAATATGAAACAATTGATAAAACTGGATTTAGTTCGAGAAGAGTTTTGATGCTTTTACTTTTCCATTTTTAAAACTTCCACTATTGGATACTTTTATATCAAACACTTTCAAAAGTTATATGTTGTTATTCAGAGGAAACATAGTAGTGATCTTAAGAAAATAAGACATTAAAATTAAAGTGTTTTTTTTTAAAGAAATATAAACATTTTCAAAAGTATTATTTGATGCAGCCAACATTACTGAGTTCTTACCATGTGCCCAGGCAGTACTATAGATTCTGAGGGTATAAAGGACCCTTAAGAGGAATTCATAACGATATATATGTTCTGGGTTAATAATCTCTGGTTGATGATGTAATTCGTTATAGAGTGATATAAGGAAAATAATAAGAGATTAACCATGCCTGAGTGGGGGCTGGCTCAGGGAAGATTTTAGAGATGAAGTGACCTCTGAACTAGTTTTGAAGACTGATGAGGAATATTGAGGCAATATGCGGGAGAAAGATATTCCAGGGAGTGAGAATGTAAGAGCATGGCATATTCAACGCACTTAAAATAGTTCAGTGTTTCTAGGGTGAGAGCTACAAGTGGTGGGAGGAGAGGCAGTATTTGAGCAGGAGGACGCGTAAGTATAGAAAGAGGCAGCATGAGAACACTAAAAGCCTGGTGTGCAATTTTAAGGAGTCTAGATTTATCCTGTTGGCAATGGATGCCCCTAAATCATTACAAGTGGGAAAGCAGATTTTTCTTTCAAAAAATTATTCTCTCAAAATTACATTTTACAGAAAAAAATCAGTGATTTCCTATTTTATAGAGCAGAACTCTGATATAAGTGTAGGTTCATAGAAGCCAGAGGGAATGTGTTCAGTTCTTGTCCCCTCCATTTATGAACTAGCTGTGTCCTTAGGCAGGTCAGTTAAAGTCTCTGGGATTCAGTCTTCTCATTTCTAAAAGAAGGATAAGAACAGTTCTCAATCACAGGGCTGTCATAAGGATTGAGATAATACATATTAAATTTATAGAACAAAGAAAGTTTTTAATAAATATTAATTTTAATGAGGTTATTATTATATCATATTCTCTATCCAATACTACAGATATTTAAAAATTATTGAATCTATTAAAATAGGTTGATTGCCAAATGTTGTACCAACTATGGGTATTTTAAATGTTAAAAGAAACATAATTCTTCATGTATTTAATTGATGATTTATTTTATTTTTACTAATGTAACTTCTTGTTTTTGCAAGTTAATAATGGGTAAGCCAATGCTAACACCATAAGTAGTAAAATTACTTCAAGATGCATTCATGGGGGATCAAAGTAAAACTGAAATAAATCTGTAAAAATCAGCTTTTGAGTTTGTGTCACCCCAGGCAGACTAAGAAACATCAAATGGAATAGTGATGAAAATTTATCAAGTTTGAAAGGATTAGTCAAAATTTCCCTGAACTAAAATTTCAATTGAATTTCTAAGTCAAATTAATTTTGAACTTATGCTTATTAAAAAAATTGAAAATTACAAATGTGTTTTTTAAGTTTTCTTCTTAGTTTTTACTAATATTATCTTTAAGAATTGTATCTTTTTTGTCCCTCAGAAGCAGTGATCTAATAGCTTAACTAGGGGCCAAAAGTTTTTTTTATGATGTGGATTTATTTTTTTGTATTCCCATTCCTTCCTCCAATTCCTGTCTTTACTCCATATACATACTTATGCATACCCACTGCAGCTATAATTATTTTTCCCCAAAGCAATTTCCAATCAGGTCAAGACCAAATAAAAATGTACTACTGTACATTTTATTAGGCCTAGATATTTAATTTAGATATTAAATATAAAATACCCTACTTAGCTTTTAAGATTAACCATCAATCGGGTACCTCAGTCTACATACCAGTTTCTTCTTCCATAGCTCATACACTCCTGCCTATGTTCTAATGTTATATACTACTTAATTATTATTACACTGTATTTACCATTACTCTCTCTTCTGAGGACTCTAATTACCAATAATTGGAGGCTATCACTTGCTTTGAAATCCAACTCCAAATTTTCATATTTCAGGAAGATTCACCTTTCTATTTAAAAATAACCCTCATCATGGGGTGCCTGGGTGGCACAGCGGTTAAGCGTCTGCCTTCGGCTCAGGGCGTGATCCCAGCGTTCTGGGATCGAGCCCCACATCAGGCTCTTCCGCTATGAGCCTGCTTCTTCCTCTCCCACTCCCCCTGCCTGTGTTCCCTCTCTCGCTGGCTGTCTCTATCTCTGTCAAATGAATAAATAAATAAAATCTTAAAAAAAAAAAATAACCCTCATCTGTTTTCCATTTATTCAATTTTCTCGGAACAATCTTACTTTAAACTTGCAGCAAAGCTACTTTATTTTATTTAACACAGCAGTATCATGTCTGGAAATAATAAATTTCTCAAGGACTGGGGCTAGTTCTATTTTACCTGAGGTAATTTATCTGAGGTGATCTCTAAATGAGTAAATCTATCAAGCAGACATTAATTGAAAAAAGAAATCTGAGAGATAGTCAAAGACATGCATTCCCAATGGGGGCAGTGTCATACTCAAAGGGATTAACTGGTTCTTGGGGGCAAAAATCTTAGATATGAAAATGGTTTGTTGCCCTCCAAAAGGTTTGTGGTTATATCTGTCACATTAACAGCTTATCTGAAGACTTAGAATATCGTGGGTATTGAGAAGATTAAGAAAAAAGATTCCTTAGGTGGGTGATAATAAAAAAGATTGAGAAACACTGGTCCTGAATAATTTGTCATGTAGAATTTCTTTTTTTGTGTATCTACTCAGACTAATTTACTGAATAAAAATGTCATATGTGTCCTACCTCGATAAGGCATATGTAAGTATGGGACATTTGCCAATTTTATTCTAGAGCCCTGAGTTTGAGTCAAGCCCTCACTTTAATATATCTGCATCTAATAATCATATTTTCAGACTTAGCTATTTGTCCTAAGTATAAATTTTAAAGACAAAAATTGGGTATATTCCAGAAATATGGCACCAGACTAAATTACCCTGTAAGAAATCCATCTAAAGTGAGCTTTCAAAAATATTAACTAAGTCTAAAACCAGAGATATAAATGACTGTGGATTGGAGGAGAAAAAAAAAATCAAAAGAAAAAGGGTGTACAATTTAAAAGATGTATCTATGTCCTTACAGAGCAGATCATTGATCAGCCACTGTTTTGTAAAGCAATAAATTCTTAAATATAACTGATGCATCTTTGGATTGGCTGATAGACAAACCCAGCCAATAAATAATTATACAGGGATCCATAAAAATATCTTGAGGTTGCAAAACTGATGACAATTACTTATAACTGTTATACTTTTCCCAATGAGTTCCCTGGAACTCTAAAGCAGATGATATCACAAATCCTAAGGTATATTTTAAAGGGTAAATTTACTCTGTGATCACAACATGAACACATTTGGAGATATGTTTTCATATCTATTGGGCATCAGATTAAAATTTTAACTTTTAAGATGAGAAAACAGCAGATTCATAAAGCAATGTAAAGTATTTCTCCAGTAGCTGAAGATTTCTGAAAAGCATCTTGTGGTAAAAGTCACATTAAATAAATAAATAAATAAATAAATAAATATATATATATAT
>NW_024424119.1:4378708-4379984 GCF_017311325.1 Ursus maritimus
TAAAGAAACTAAGCCAAATACCTGAAATACTTTATTTATTATCTCGAATAAATCATTT
Source organism: Ursus maritimus (assembly GCF_017311325.1). Lineage (NCBI taxonomy): Eukaryota > Metazoa > Chordata > Mammalia > Carnivora > Ursidae > Ursus > Ursus maritimus. The sequence goes on from NW_024424119.1 coordinate 4,378,767, forward strand.
TTCAACCTCGTTTAGTCTATCTGTGACAGTTTCAATCCCCCTTAAACTCATCGCATTTTATTGAAACTGGATTTTCTATGGTCTCCTGTGAACTAATGTGGAGAGACTACCAAGATCTCTCTTTCCCTCAAAACTGTGAATTTCTTTACTGCCTTAGAGCCTGAGGAATAGGATTCTAGACATTTATTATGCCTCTATGTAGCCATTAGATCTATTTAAATTAGTGTGCTTCTTTCACTCTATTTTTGGCTCTCTTCCTCACAGCAGATCAATTATTCAATCCTTAGAAACTACTGAGTAAAACCTGTCTGAAACTAAATTCTCAAACTGAATTCCCCATGTTAACTTAAAAACTTTCAGTCCAGCACCACCAATATGCAATTTGCATGATGACAGACATAAAGATAACCTTACTATTTTTAATAACAAAAACAAAAGAAAACACAAAAATGAAACTGAAGTAAGTGTGTGTGTGTGTGTATGAGTGTGTGTGTGTATGTATATCATTATCAGAAAAATATATTGAAAGATCACTTTGCTAAGGTTAGTCTTCATATTTTAAATAGTAGAGTTGAAAGGATCAAATGGAAATTTAAGCACACAGAAAGGAATAGTTATATCATAATTTATTTAAAAAGTTTTGTTATTTTAACTATTTTTTTTTAATTTTTAAATTTTAAATAATTTTAACAAGTGAGGCAGGGGTTCCCACCCAGGGTCTGAGAGTGGAGGGTGATTATAGATGTCTAGAGAGTCACTTTTTAGGTTCAGAGTAACTAGCATATTTTTTTGTGAAATTGTGTAATACATGTATAGGTGAATTTATTAACTTTTTGAGAGAAAGTTCAAACTGGCATATGTTTTTCAAACCAGTGAAGAACCACAGGCAGAAATTTAATCAAGAGTAATTAGGTGGATTCTTGCTTCGATTATTTTTTTATTTTCAGCCTATATCTGTTTTTTCAGAAGGATATGCTTTTGCTTAATTTGTTAAGTTAATCCAACAGTTGAGATAATCATGGTACTCAAAAGATACTTATTTGTAAATGTGGCTTTACGTTAAACGTGAGTCTTTATAATATGTCAAAAATCAACAAATGAACATAAGTGACAAGTACTAATTATTGAGCATAAAATTCTAGAAATTATTTCATTTCCTAGCTCTTCATTTAGTGTATCAAGCTATATTACTACGAAGGGATCACTATGATTTTTTTT
>NW_024424119.1:4379994-4518414 GCF_017311325.1 Ursus maritimus
TATATATATATATATATTATTAGCTGCAAGGTACACAGACATAAAAGTTGTAAATAATGTTACCCCTGACAAAAAAAATGGTTATTCTCTTCCCTGAATTTACATAGGGTAAAGAAACTAAGCCAAATACCTGAAATACTTTATTTATTATCTCGAATAAATCATTTTTCAACCTCGTTTAGTCTATCTGTGACAGTTTCAATCCCCCTTAAACTCATCGCATTTTATTGAAACTGGATTTTCTATGGTCTCCTGTGAACTAATGTGGAGAGACTACCAAGATCTCTCTTTCCCTCAAAACTGTGAATTTCTTTACTGCCTTAGAGCCTGAGGAATAGGATTCTAGACATTTATTATGCCTCTATGTAGCCATTAGATCTATTTAAATTAGTGTGCTTCTTTCACTCTATTTTTGGCTCTCTTCCTCACAGCAGATCAATTATTCAATCCTTAGAAACTACTGAGTAAAACCTGTCTGAAACTAAATTCTCAAACTGAATTCCCCATGTTAACTTAAAAACTTTCAGTCCAGCACCACCAATATGCAATTTGCATGATGACAGACATAAAGATAACCTTACTATTTTTAATAACAAAAACAAAAGAAAACACAAAAATGAAACTGAAGTAAGTGTGTGTGTGTGTGTATGAGTGTGTGTGTGTATGTATATCATTATCAGAAAAATATATTGAAAGATCACTTTGCTAAGGTTAGTCTTCATATTTTAAATAGTAGAGTTGAAAGGATCAAATGGAAATTTAAGCACACAGAAAGGAATAGTTATATCATAATTTATTTAAAAAGTTTTGTTATTTTAACTATTTTTTTTTAATTTTTAAATTTTAAATAATTTTAACAAGTGAGGCAGGGGTTCCCACCCAGGGTCTGAGAGTGGAGGGTGATTATAGATGTCTAGAGAGTCACTTTTTAGGTTCAGAGTAACTAGCATATTTTTTTGTGAAATTGTGTAATACATGTATAGGTGAATTTATTAACTTTTTGAGAGAAAGTTCAAACTGGCATATGTTTTTCAAACCAGTGAAGAACCACAGGCAGAAATTTAATCAAGAGTAATTAGGTGGATTCTTGCTTCGATTATTTTTTTATTTTCAGCCTATATCTGTTTTTTCAGAAGGATATGCTTTTGCTTAATTTGTTAAGTTAATCCAACAGTTGAGATAATCATGGTACTCAAAAGATACTTATTTGTAAATGTGGCTTTACGTTAAACGTGAGTCTTTATAATATGTCAAAAATCAACAAATGAACATAAGTGACAAGTACTAATTATTGAGCATAAAATTCTAGAAATTATTTCATTTCCTAGCTCTTCATTTAGTGTATCAAGCTATATTACTACGAAGGGATCACTATGATTTTTTTTTAATTATAAAGAGAGAGAGAGTGCGAGTGGGGAGGACAGAGGAAGAGGTAAAGAATCCCAAGCAGACTCCATCCTGAGTGCAGAGCCCTACCTGGGGCTCAATCCCATGATCCATGAAATCATGACCTGAGCTGAGATCATGACATGAGTCATAAACACCAGTCAGATGCTTAACTGCCTGAGCCCCCAGGGACCCTACAAAGGGATCACTATGAAATATGAAATCTTAATAACAAGATATTTAGAGACCTGGAAGTAGCTCCATAGTTCTCAGGCCAATCTCAGAGGCTTAGCCCTGGCAAACACACATCTGCTACTCTAAGTGTCTACAAGAAGTCTACTCTGTCCTTTGCCCTAGTGAGCTAGGATATGATTCTCTTCCTCAGCCCTCTGAAGTACTGAGTACAGTAGGCTGGCCTAAATGAGAGAACAGTCATTGTGAGATGACATTTCAATCCCATCATCAAGCCCATGTATGAAATCCACAAACCCTGTAGCAAAGTCATGAGTCAATCTAGGACTGACCTAACCTCATGCCCTTGCCCTGCTTGTGAACAATCAGAAGAACAATCGTATCACATGCTTGGATTAACCAATGAGTAGCAAGCCAGGGGTATATATGTCCGGCTGGCAAATGCTGAAAAACTGTAAAAACAACCTTCCAAAAAAAAAAAAAAAAGAAGAAGATGAAAGAAAGCTAGGGAGTCATTGCTTAGAGGTGTCCATGTTAAGATGTCAGATCACTATCTTAACTGTGAAACCCTGGCAGGTAACTAAGGTCTTCAACAATCTATAATGGATCTCCATTTGATGATGGCACTAAAACAAGTAACTTTTTAGTTAAAAATAATCCTCTTAAGTGACAGTTACTTGGAGTTTTTGTTTTACTCTCTACAAATTTATTAATAAGAAAAATAAATTATCATGACCAGGAGGGGAAAAAATAATATTGTAACCAGAAGAGCAGAAGAGTTAGAGAATAACAGTTACCATAGTGCAAAGTATGAAAAATATAATTAATTCACTAAACAAGAAAATAAAATAAAACAACTGATATTAATAATTTTCATTCTTTCCTAATTACCTGGTTAAGAACCTCCTAAACCACTTATGTTAGTTTATACAACTATGCTTAAAGATTAAGGGCATGTATACAAAAGAAAATTTATATTTAAGAGCAGGTTTATATCTACAAGTTGATGCAATAAAATGGAAACTCAATTGTTTGATCTAGCCCAACAGAACACTTCGACTAATAAATATAAATGAACTCAACAATAAAATGGTTTGGTAAAGCTCAATTATAGCAATTTGGGAGAAGTTGATAGGTGTCAAGACTTTATTCAAACTAATTTTTTAAAACAATTGCTTAATGATAGGAATAGATAATGTAAAAAATGTAAGAAGATAAAGTACAGGGGCGCCTGGGTGGCACAGCGGTTAAGCGTCTGCCTTCGGCTCAGGGCGTGATCCCGGCGTTCCAGGATCGAGCCCCACATCAGGCTCCTCCGCTATGAGCCTGCTTCTTCCTCTCCCACTCCCCGTGCTTGTGTTCCCTCTCTCGCTGGCTGTCTCTATCTCTGTCAAATAAATAAATAAAATCTTTAAAAAAAAAAAAAAGAAGATAAAGTACAAAATTGAAGACTGCATTATCTCAATTGTTGTATACCACAGCATAGTAACACTGTTAAACTCTATCAACTTATATTAATAGGTGAATATTATAAGAATAAATCATGGGATGTGTTTGAAAATTATCAACTATATGATATACTAACTCAGATCAGTGATTTTGCTGATAGATGAGATGTTCTAATACATATATTTTAGAAATTACTGATCTTATCATTTCCCCTAGCTGATAAATCTTGAATGAAATAGAAATAAGAATGGTAGTTGGTACTTATATATGATAAAGAGGCTTAAAATTTCAGCAAATGTCATAATAATTTAAAAAAAATAAAAATTTATTACATATTTATTGGTCTGATAAGCGGCCTTTTAAACTATCATATAACCCAATTTAATTTAAAAAAATAGATGATTTCATCTAATTGAATTTAGATAAAAAATTTTAAAAAGAAGAAGAAACAATAGATGATTTCACATTTGTATGAAATTTCTGATATCATAGTGGACCAAAAAGGGGAAGTTAGAGAAATAGCAAAAATATTTAAGTCATATCTACATAGTTTTCATAGTCTTCCTTTGAGTAAATACAAAAAGGTGAACTATATGTATCTTGTATAAAATCCTGACAATATCCTAATTTTGGAAACTAGGAAAATCCATCCATATCCTATAGGGAAATTCTTTTCCCATTAACACCTGTTGTATCATAAGAAAAAAAAAAGATGAAATGTAAAAAATATATCTGCAATTTATATGAAACACGTTGGTGTACAGAGGTGTGCATACACACAGAATCTTTAGCTGTAAATATCTATGACAGGAGAATTTTCACCATTAGCATGTGTGTTTCAATTTTCTCTAAGGGTGGTTTCAGTTTAATCAGCACAAATCATGGGTGAGATCCAGCTTTCACACATCAGCATGGGTGAGCAAGGAAAAGGAGTGGCAGAAAGATTTTGAAAAATATTAGACTAAAGATGTTCATAGAGTTTCACAGACTTCCCATGGTGAGTGGGAATGGTAAGAGACCGGTGGCGTCACCCAGCTTTTGACTTCCAGGAAAAATAGTTGGTCACCTTAAGTGGTATCAGTAAAGTTAAATGGACCCAAATCATCAGAACACAACCACTGTTCTCCATCAATATATTCCTTAATATTTACTTGTAATGTACATCAAAACAAGTATTTCAATGCCCAGCTGCTTCTCACCAACAAAAACTATGTTACATGACAGACTTATCTAGGTAGGTGGAAGTTTAATTATTGGAAGTAGTTCGGAGTTTTTATTTATAATCATAAAATTAAAATAAAAATATTGCTCTGTATGATCAGGGAATTGTACCCAATAAAGTTTTAGATTGCGGATTCAAAATGTATTATGGCATAATAACTGAAAGAATGTTAACACATATATAAGGAATGTCGTTCACACACAGAGATCTAAGCAAGTTTGTTAGAATGTTTCCATTTTCTTCAGAATTCCTATGCTCTTAAATTTCATTTTATTATGAATAAACTTCTATTTATTAAAAAACTGAGAATGAAACAAAAATGGATTAAAGTATACAACCTATTAAAATAGTTGCCTGATTTTTACCATTCCTAATACGTGGCAGCTGCAAGGGGCTCTAATACCATTTCAGCTCATCAAAGAGTTTTCCATAGGTAAGAGACATTTTCAGGGGTGCCTGGGTGGCACAGCGGTTAAGCGTCTGCCTTCGGCTCAGGGCGTGATCCTGGCGTTATGGGATCGAGCCCCACATCAGGTTCCTCTGCTATGAGCCTGCTTCTTCCTCTCCCACTCCCCCTGCCTGTGTTCCCTCTCTCGTTGGCTGTCTCTATCTCTGTCGAATAAATAAATAAAATCTTTAAAAAAAAAAGAGACATTTTCAGCTCTAAGTTTATGTGGTTTACATCTTGCTAGAAAGTTGTCAGAAATACCCGTAATTTGACCTAAAGTAATTTGTTCAATGAACTTTGTTTATTGATGAGGGGGTTTCTAAAACAGTATGCATAAATTTATGGCCTATTTTGATAATGATGATATGTGCATGTATATGAACTATTCTTATAAAATGGTAGTCTGCTAGATAAATGAGAAGGAAACCATATTTTGTGCTAAAAAGCTATTCCTTGCAAATGATTCAATTCTTTATGTGTTAGTAAAATGTGAATAGACACAAATGATATAAATGACCAACTCATGGTAATTCCTTTTGATGGGGGAATTTATGGAAGAGGTTGATGATTTATCAAAAGATTTTTTAATGTAATGTCCTATATTACAGATCTGATAGGTTATATCCATATACATATAATACACACACCCATACAAAAAGAGAAGATTACTATTTAGTCTGATGATGAACCTAAGTTAATTGGAATTGTTTTTTTTCTAAAATTGTCCCTGGCTTTTGGAAGGCATTTAAATATTTTGATAAAAATATCTTTCTGATAGTTTTTTTGCTAAAATGGAGGAATACACGTAATATGAATGAGTACTTTCATTCCCATTTTCCACAAAATTACTTAACAATTTTACAAATAGGCACTGTATTCCTCTGGCCTAGTGTCCTTGTTCTACATATCTTCTCCCTCTCTTTGCGATTCCCATTTCTCTAAGAACAAGTGACACCCAACCAAAGGGACTAGTTTTGGACAAATAAATGATTTTTAGCATCAGGAATGAAGCCTTCCCAAAATAGGCATTTTCAAGTCTCCTTCTCATAAGAATGTGTTTGTGGGCTGGCCTCTGCTTTTCTCAGTACCTGCTATTTCCCTTAGAAGAATGTTGTGTAAACTTTGGAGCTAACCCACCATGTAAGGCCAATATTTTCCACTATGTCTGTGAAGAAACAAAGAGCTGAAGACCTGTAATAATAATCATCTGAAATCAATCCATATCAAAGATGAAGTAATGCAATATCAGTGAGTTTTAATGACTCCACAAGTTTGTTCAGCTAGGAATTGGGGTTAGGATGAAAAACCTGGTTTAGGCTCACTATATTTCATCCTTCCTCCTTAATATGTTGTTCACCTCTACAATTGCATTTATGGACTTTTGCCTGATTAAAGCAGTTCTGTTGATACTTGTTTCCTCTGACAGAGTATAGTCTCATAAGGACAAGCGGTAGCTCTTGCTCTTCTTTATATGCTAGTGACACAGGGTTTATTGCTTAAAGAACCTTACTGGTTCTTCCACTTGAACAAGTTACTTAATCTTTCTAAGACTCAGTTTACCCTTTTGAGTTTCTACATCTTAAACCGTTGTGGGAATCACAGAAATAATGCGCAATGTCTTGCAAGATGTCTGGTACATCTCAGTGCTCAGTATATGTGAGATGTTGTTATATTATGCTCAATAGCATTTAAAAAGTGCTCTGATGATAAAGTTGCTCAGTAACTATATACAGAGTATTAATACAAAACTAAATTAAATATAAGACTATAGACCTGAGGATGGTGAAGTATAGTCCATGGTCCAAATCTGGCCAGCTGACTGTTTTTGTACTGCCAGCAAGCTAAGTATGATTTTCACATTTTAAGGGATTATAAAAAACAAACAAAACAAAAACAAAGAAAACATGACAGAGATTGTATATGAGTCACAACACCTAAAATATTTACTATCTGGTTCTTTACAGAAGTTTGCCAGTTGCTGCTATAAATAATCTAGAGAACATGACTTCAGTTAAAAATATAAGAATGGGTGCCTGGGTGACTCAGTTGGTTAAGCATCTGCCCTAAGCGTCTGCCTTCGGCTCAGGTCATGATCCCGGGGTCCTGGATTGAGCCCCATGTTGGGCTCCCTGCTCAGCTTCTCCCTCCACCTCTGCCTTTCCCCCTGCTTGTGCTCTGTCTCTCTCTTTCAAATAAAATAAATAAAATTTTTAAAATACACACACATATATGAATATCTTTTGAAAAAATAAATCAGAAAACTATCTTGATGAGTTCGGTATGAATTGGTGCATTTCTAAAATTTGTAAAGATTAGTAACCACTTACATAGCTTTAAGAAACTTCTATTCTTTCCTGTAGTTTCTCCCCTCTGAAATTTATCCTTCGTATCAAGGTCACACTAATCATTCAACAGCACCATTTTTTATCATATCACTCCATTTCTCAAAAATACATACATAAATACATACATAATGAAAGTAAAGAATCAAGTTCAAATCCTTCAACCAAATATTCAAGGTCAAACTGTTTTTCATTTCGGAAATTCATCTCCCACTTTTCAAATAAATATATATGTAATTCCAGCTATACCCTACTCCTGATAATACTATATGTATTCATATATATTATAGTTGTAATATATAACACTCTTTAAAAAGTTTTTGACACTCTTCTCTGTAAAGAGTGGAGCCTTATCCCCCTCTATGCGGGACAGGCTATGGACTTGTTTCTAATGAATTGAGTGATAGAATTTGTGCTATATTGCTTCCAAGTTGTAGTCATAAAAAGTATAACTTCTTCCTGGCTCTTTTTTGTACACACCACTCTGGGGGAAGCCAAGTATCATGTCTTCAACATATCAGGAGAAGCCCACACAGAGAGCGTCTGAGACTTCTCACACCACCAACACCAGCATAGATAGCAGCCATGTGTGTAAGCCAACCGGAAAGTGGAGTCTCGTGATAGTCGAGGCTTCAGATGACTGCAATCTCAGCAACATTTTGACTTGCAACCTCATGAGAAATTTTTTTTTTTAAGATTTTATTTATTTACTTGAAAAAGAGAGAGAGCACAAGCAGGGGGAGCAGCAGAGGCAGAGGGAGAAGAAGGCTCCCCACTGAGTAGGGAGCCCAACCCAGGGATCATGACCCTGCAATCATGACCTGAGCCGAAGGCAGACACTTAACTGACTGAGCCACCCACGTGCCCCCTCGTGAGAATTCTTGAGCCCAAACTGTGTAGCTATGCTGCTCCTAAATTCCTCAATCAAAAAACTGGAGATTAAATTGTTTATTGTGGGCAATAAACAAGAAAATTGATGTCAAGTACTAGCACAGAGCCTGGCACAAGGTAAAAGATCAACAAATATTGGCCTGTTAATTTTTTTTTATCATTTACATTATTGATTAGAATAAGGTAAACAGACATGATAAAAATAAGTTGGATAATGCAGATTTTTAAGTGTACTTTTTCCACTATGAATTGGAATATTTTTGTGTTCTCAAAAGACCTTTAAATCACCAAAGAAGAACAACTGCATTACAGACCTAATTGAAGGATACTGCTAGCTGGTTACCAGAATTCTTTACTCTTCATATAGTACAAAATTTATAACTTGTATTTGGCTGCCCAGTTAGGGACAGAATTTTTCAGTGCACCTTGAAAAGCTGCAACCATATGTCTATGCTCTTGTCAATGAAATGTAACTGAAATAAGTGTAATTTCTATCTCACTTGCTTAAAAGGAAATCTTTGACTCTGAACGTCTCCTTGGTTTCCAGAATGGTAATACTCAAAGTGACTTAGGAAAGAATGTGTTAACGTTTGCAGAACTAACATCATCCTAACTTCCTGAACTATCCTTTGGATTAGCGCTGATTGCTGTGTCTGTAACGTTGTGCCTATATTGTTCAACAGGTAAGACATAACTTCCATCTTACTTGAGCCATTGGAGTTTTGGTTCTCTCTCTTTGACATAGTTATTAATGATTCCTTAATAAACCCTATACTGATTCAATAAACCTTACATAAATGTTGGTAATTCCAGTGGCCTCTCAGTGACAAAAAGGACAGTTACTAGATGTTTCATGATGATAATTCAAGGAAAACATGGAAATTAAATTAATTTCACACATAGCCACATATTTATAAATAAATAAACTTGAGGTAAAATTATTCTGAATGTTCATTGATGAGGACACGGAATACTCAGTGAGGTTCAGTAGGGTGGAGTCCGGAGCCGACGACCAAGAAAGAATTCTTGAGGCGTCTTTGGTGCAAAATTGGTGGTTTATTAAAGCACAGGGACAGGACCCCTGGGCAGAAAGAGCTGCTGCACTGGGGTTGTGAGGGGTGGCTGATTATATACCATGGGGTTGAGGGAGGTAAGGAAAAAGGGAGGTTGAGGAAATACTTTCATATGTTAAAGAAGACTCACAAGACTCACAAGGAAATACTTTCATATGTTAAAGAAGACTCACAAGATACCAGAGGCCTTGCCATTGTAAGGTTGTTTTTCCCTCTAGCAAGGCATTAACATGAAGATAGTTGGGCACTTCCTGGAGGCTGCAGATTATAAGGACATTTAATTGTATCTACATTCCCTTCCGGAAGCTAGGTTATTGATAGAAATGCTTCGTTCTTGTAAACTGTTAAAGACATTTGTAAAACTGAGGGAGACTTTAAGTCTTGCAGGATTGTGGTATCTATAGGTTAACTCTTCCTTTGTCCTCTAGGGCAGCCAGGAGTGCCTGAGGAATGTCACATACATCCCATGGGGGTGGGGGTGGTGGTGGTGGTGGTGGTGGTGTCAGTTTCTGCTTTGTCCTCAGCTTGCCTTCTGTTCCCTCATCATTCATGATGGCAATCAAGAGTGCACGTGAATTAAAAGTACTTAAATCCTTAATTAAAAATGTGGTGTACATCAATGTCATCGTGCATTTAAATGTGATTATAAAAATTGAGACTTATAATTTCTGAGGTTATTAATGACATGTGTCCATTCCCTAATAAGACCTATTTATGTAATGTTAGGCCGTATATTGGAAAGAACTTAAATAAAGACATGGAGCCAAAAGAGAAAAAATTAAATACTAAGTTCTTAATATATAATCTGGGCAGATTACATAGCTCCTTGGTAACTTTGCTACATCTTTTGTAAATGGATGTACTTCAGTGTTGCTGAGGACTAAATGGGATAACCTACAAATGAACTTTCACTCTAACATGCTAATTGTATGCACAATGTTTATCAAAAAATGTTTCATATATACACATGTATATGCAAATATATATACACATAATCTTTTTGCTAAAAATTTTAGCAATGTTCTATCTTATGTGCCAAGGAAAATGGGTTATTTAATTAGTCAACAAATGTAACTGATTTTTATATTTGCCATGGAATAGTCATCATTTTAATATTTCCAAAAGTAAGTCACTGTTAAGCCAGTTAAGGGAGCGACTCATAAAGGAAATATTGGGCAAGAGGTTTTGTTTTGTTTTCTACTGACAATTTCTTGCTGTTCTTAAAGAAATAACATTAAGAAACACTATCAGATTTAGGCCATTAGAAAACTATAAGAGACTCTAACTATAGGAAACAAACTGAGGGTTGCTGGAAGGGAGAAGGGGGGGATGGGGTAAGTGGGTGGTGAGCATTAAGGAGGGCACTTGATGTAATGAGCACTGGGTATTATATGCAACTGATTAATCACTGAACTCTACCTCTGAAACAATACTCTATATGTTAATTAATTGAATTTAAATTAAAAGAAAAAGAAGGCCATCAGTTATCTCTGAAAGTGGTTTTTGTTTTGTTTTGTTTTTTTGTAGAATGACATGATTTGAAAATAAATTGCAAAGTATTAAAAAGTTAATCATTGATAAAGATGTGGAAACAAAATATATAGATCTCCTTCCACTCCCAGTTCTTTGGTGTACAATGAAAGAAGAATGAGCAATAGTCTTTTCAACTAGAAAAAGGATCTGGGCAAAAGGGAGGTTTAGAGAGAAAACAGATGGTTACTTTTATAGGAAAAGAGGGTATCACCAAGAAGGGCTCTGCAAAAACTAAAGATACATGATAGAGATAAGGTCTAGCGTGAGAAAAACTGAGGGGAAAAAAAGAGGGAAAGAGGATATTTCTAGAACATGGGCAGCACAAGTCGAAAATTAATTTTTAGCACCTTTATTGAGGTACAAATCCAAGATTAATCTTGAAAGACAGCACAGGTTTTTTTTTTTCCTTCAAAGACAGGAAACAGAGAGTGTATTTAAAAAATACATAACACTTTTGAGATAGGAATGACAAGACACGTGACACTAAAGCTGAAGAACCTGAAAGAGGTTGGGAAAGGAACTGAGTGTTAAAGAGATGTGTAGAGAATAAAACATATCACGTTTACTGGAAAATTAAAGCATATGCCCTGTTATTAAAAAAAAAAAGTGATGAGGGTAAGAGGGTAGGTCTTAAAAATTTTCATCATAAGAAAAAAAATGTAACTATGTGAGGTGATAGATGTTAACTAAACTTACTGTAATCATTTTGTGTTTATACATGTATCATTATGTTGTACACTTTAAATTAGGGAATGTAATGTCAATTATATCTCAATAAAACTGGTGGGGGGAGAAAATGGTAAAAGAAAAAGCTCAATTTAAAGCAGTGTGCTAATGAACAAATAGTTCAAATTCATCCCTGTCAATTACAAGCTGCCAGAAAATACCCCAGAACTTAAGATATGGTGAAGTGAGTTTATTATTACTTAGTAAAACAGATCACTACTTTGACAGAGACTTAGGAATATCTCAGTAGAGAGGCCAATCTCAAGATATTTATGAGGTTTGCAGATCTGACTTAAAGTAGGTCTTCCCACACAGGGGTAACTTCAGATTGGGCAAGAATTCTGGTGTAATAATTTAGGACTGGCAGACAAAGCAAGGGGAGGGTTTTGAGGTGAGAGTTCAAAGAATTTTGTAAAATAAACAATTGTTTGATGCCACTGAAAAGTTATACAGCCTGATGTTCACTTTTAAGTTTTTCAGGAAGTCCCTGAAATAAACAAATAAATTTTTCACAACTTTTTACCTTCCTGGGCAAGAGTTTCCTTGAATAATAAAGCCAAGGTGATAAAGACAGTGAAATTATTGGGGGCGCCTGAGTGGCTCAGTTGTTAAGTGTCTGCCTTCAGCCCAGGGCGTGATCCCAGAGTTCTGGGATCGAGTCCCACATCAGGCTCCTCTGCTGGGAGCCTGCTTCTTCCTCTCTCACTCCCCCTGCTTGTGTTCCCTCTCTAGCTGGCTGCCTCTCTATCAAATAAATAAAAAATCTTAATAAAAAAAAGACAGTGGAATTATAAACTTTTGTTAGTGAAGACAGTAAGCTGTGTGAGTATAGAGGTTTTGGTGCTCCATTTATTTATTTTTTTTTTTACATAGAACAAGAAGTGTTTCACATATAGAGCAAGAATTCCTTTCCTAGGAATGGATGATGATAATAAAATATAGACAGCTCAGTGCTAATCAATCAAGTTTTAGTAAGAAAAATATTAGAAATCTTCAAAACACATTACGTTCTATTAATCCATCAGTATAGTTATCTTGCTATACAAATATGAATATTTATTTCTAATGATTTAAAGAATTCTTTGCTATTTTATTTGAATTTTGCTATTTTCTTCATCCTTGAGATCTCAAAGTGATCCCTGAAGGATCTCTTGGGTGGGCACCCCTGTATTTTTTCTTTACAGTCTTATGATATTTAGTTTGTGGGTATAACTAATGAATATAGCAAATATGATATGCTTTTGCTAAGTTATTGTTATTTGAACATTTTAGATGAAAAATATTACAATTAATAACAAACATGGTGATATTTATCTGCCTTATAATTATATATCAAGAATGATGCATGGAAAATTAATTTAGATTCTGAAGCATTTATTTTACATGCTATTAGTTAATATTAGAAAATAACAGAATTCAAATTAAAATTAGAAAACAACAATGTCAGGAAATATAAATAAATTTCATGATTTATCCAATTGGTTAAAAAAAAAAGGAAAAGAAAACAGCAGTGTCAAGGAAGACTCTTCCCCAGGAGGAATCATGGGGATTACTGGGACCTAAGACAAGCAGCTCTGAGTAAAGCCAACATGAACTGAATCCCAATTAGAGAAGCATTCTAGTCTTCACCGTTTGAATATTCAAATCTTCCATTAGTTTGCCAGCAGCACTTCATTTTTAACATATCTTCAGGACTTCATTAAATGACTCCAGATTTTTTTTCCAAGGTTTAAAACATTTACACTGTGAATATATCATTTTACTTATTTATGGAGTTAAAGAGATTAGTTAATGATGTTTCCTAAAGCAGAGAAAAGGGAGAAGAAATGGGAAAGAAACCATGAAAGACAAATGATTAAGTAATGTAGGTTGTTTTCTATTAAATCGACAAGTCAGGATGAAATATACAGTGCTTGCTATTGTTTTAAAAGGCAGTGGAAATGAAGAAAGCATAATAATGGTATAATTATAAATCTTTGAAGTTCTTCAGTGTCTAAAAACATTAAATCTATTAATGTAGTGAGATTGTGCAATCCAGCTCAAGACAAATATATTAGCATTGTATGTTTCACAATAGTATAATTTAAAACAATATCTATAAGTGAAAAATATATACTTTGCCCTTGGTTAATTTTTTTTGTACCCCTTTGCCCTTGGTTAATTAAATGGGAAGTAGGATTAATTTGTAGTTCTCCCCACACAGTGGGGCCTTCCTTGACCATGATGTTTAAAATAAAGCCTCCCCTTTAAAAAAATAAAATGAAATAAAATAAAATATAGTCTCCCCTTCCACACAGACATACACACACACATTTCTGCCTTTTCTCTACAGCATTCATCACCATCTGGCATATATGTTATTTTTAAATATTTGTTATTATTTATTTGGTTAAGTTTTGCTCCCTCCTACTCCCACCCTAGAATGTTCAGTCCCATAATCACAGAAATATTGTTTTATGCCTGCTTTATTCCCAGAGCCCCAGTCAGTGTCTAACAAGTAGTAGGTAATCATTTATATATATTTTTTTCTTTCTTTCTTTCTTTCTTTCTTTCTTTCTTTCTTTCTTTCTTTCTTTCTTTTTCTTCTTTCTTCCTTTTTTGGTAATCATTAATACTAATTGTAGGAAGGGAGGGAAAAGTAAGAAAGGGCTGGAAGAAAAAAGGAAGGAAATTGCGTCTAAGGATTAATTGGGCAATAGAGCTACATGGAAGAAGGTCACCAGTAAATTTCTAAGCCGTCCTGAAAGTGATTTTCTGTTTCATTTTTTATTTCACCATGATGATAAGGAAAGAGGGTCTAAGACTCGATCCCTTCTGGCAGGGCTTGTATCCTCACTTTTCCTTGGCATGTTTCCCCCTGTACTCTCATTATACTAGGATAATTTATAATGAGGCTTGTGATAGTTAATTCTATTTGTCAACTTGACTGGGCCTCCAGGTGCCCAGATACTTAGTTAAACATTATTTTTGGGTCTGTGAGGTTGTTTCCTAATGACACTAACGTTTAAATTTGAGGTCCAAGTAAAAGAGATTGCCCTCCCTAGTATGGAAAGCCTTAACCCATTCACTGAAGGACTGCATAAAAGAAAAAGGCAGAGTAACAGAATTTACTTTCTGTCTGACTGTCTTGTATCTGGGACATAAGTCTTCCACTGCCTTTGGACTTAGATGAGAACTTAAACTATTAGCTTACTTGGGTCTCCAGACTGCTGACTGGAGATCCTGGGACTTCTCAGTATCCATAACTGCATGTACCAAATCCTTATAATGAATTTCTATCTATCCGTCTGTCTGTCTATCTTATCTTATAATTTCCTAATGGTTCTATTTCTCTGGAGAACACTTACTAATACAAAGTCTTGAGATACAAGTGGTCAAGGACACCACTAAGCCTGGGTTCAGTGCTGAAGTTTTCTTGTCTTAGGTTTGCCTACACAAAAAAAGTAGGGTCTATGTTGGTTTGGGGACGAAGCTTCATAGCACTAAGGAAACTACTTGTGTAAAAATCACCAATGACTGTGCCGTTTGCAAAATCGAGCAGACAATTTTTCAGGCCTGGAATTATGTGATATCTCATAGTACTCAACAAACATGACCTTGTTTTCATCTAAACTCTTAGTTCTTTTGACTTCCATGACACCATACACTGCTGTTCTGTTCCTATAGCCTACTAATATTTCTTTCTCTTTGAACTTACTGATGTTTACTACTTTATCAAGACTATAAATCAATGGAAGATACAGTTCTTTTTTAAACTCTGAAACTCTACTAAAAATATTTGATCAGTCTTTCACCGTGATTTTCTTTCTTTTTTTTTTTTAAGATTTTATTTATTTATTTGACACAGAGATAGCAAGAGAGGGAACACAAGCAGGATGAGGGGCAGAGGGAGAAGCAGGCTTCCCGCCAAGCAGGGAGCCTGATACAGGACTCAGTCCCAGGACCCTGGGATCATGACCTGAGCTGAAGGCAGACGTTTAATGACTGAGCCACCCAGGCTCCCCTCACAGTGATTTTCTAACAAATATTGGATATTATAAATTCTATACAAAAATAAAATGAAAAAAATGAGATAAAGATAATATGATAATATTTTTAAATGCTGTTTAGTTGTAATGACTATATTAATCATTAGCAAATCAAAAAGGACAGAATATACATTTTGGGCAAGATGCATTGTTAACAATAAAGAAAATGACTCCATGTTACAAATAGCTGTCTTGATAAATTTTTTTCAAAAAAGGAGGAATAAAAAGCTTTAGATGGATCTGTCGATTGCTTTCATCCCATGAAGTGCCAATGAAGAGGACCAATTAGGATTCAGAAATGTTCTACTATAACATTTTCTTGTTATTTCTTATGCATGCATTATTATTTTTATATACAACCTTAAGTTTCTTTTCATTAATATGTAAAAACTGTCTTTTTAGCAAGGGATATGTCAATTAAAACTAGATAATTTAATATTTAAACCTACTTTTAATATTTGGCTTTATTTATTTGGTTAAAGTTTGCTCCCAACCACTCACTCCCACACTAGAATGTTCAAGTCTGCCACTTTTTAACTTAACCAGGCAGAGGTAATCTGATTAGTATTGCAAATTACTGGTTGTGAACAAAAGATGAAATATCGTTCTCAACACCTGTGCATTTTTTAATTTCCATTTGTCCCTAAAGATAAAAATGATGATCAAAACAATGGTAATAATAAAAAGTGAAATGATAAAAAGAGGAGGAAGAAGACAGAACAAAAAGGACAGAAGCTACTATATTTTGGTGTTTATGTGTGCCAGGAATTTTTCTAGACAACTTATATGTATTAATCCATTTAGTCTTCACTGAGACCCCACGAAGCAGGTGATATTACAAGTCCCTTTTCATAGATGACAAAAAAAAAAAAAAGAAGAAGAAGAAGCACAAGGATCTGAAAGCACTTGCTTGTTATTATCAGTAGAGCTGGGATTCAAACGCAGGAGGCCAGGCTCTAGAGTTCCTACCTCTAACTACCAGATAGAGAATCTCTGATATTTAGATTATTTAGGATGTGGGGATCTCTAACATGAAACTCAGCAAGGGTGCCAGTGATGATTTGTTTGTAATTACTATCAGAGCTTATTTCCTTGTTGTTAAGGTAAAAGCAAAAATATGTATGCATTCTAATATAGTCTTCCTGAACCCCAATGAACAGAACTTTCATGTTTATTGTTGGCTCCTAAATTTAGAGATTATTTTTCTAATTATAATATTCCTCAAAGCTTATGTCTGATCTCTTTCCTGACCCAGGCTAGATTCAGTATTTCTCAGAATGAGGTTCAAGATTATGTGCATCCTAGTAACCTGAAATGTTTATAAAAATAAAGATCCCTGAACTGCATCTCCACTTGTACTGAATTAAAATTTCTAGAGGGGGAAATGGGAATGTACATCTTAATCAAAAGTCTAGTGCTTTTCATGTTGCACTAAATTTCGGAGACCTTCTTATAGACATCTTGTCAATTCCTAAGGTTTAACAAAGAAGAAAATTCAACATCATAATGTTGTAATTCAACATTACAAGAATCAACAATTTACAACAAATTATCATTTAAGAACAATTAGGTTTGTCATTATATAATATCCAAGCCCTGAATGTAATTGTAGTTCTGAATAAAATGTAGTTCTGAAAAATGGAAGTTATGATATTAATCATCTGCATGACATTTTTAATCAACATATATTAACTTCTACAGTTCACCAATAAATTTTCTAATTTTCACAATCCAGTTCATAATTGTTTCTGCACTTTTTTCAGGAATTAATATTGAGTTTACTCCCAGGCAGAATTTATGCTCTCTTAATATTCAGATGAGAATTAGGTCATCGCTTATCCTTTGTCACCTTTGAAAACATTTAAGGTTTCTCAGGGAATACTGATAGTGGCTCAAAAATTCTGCAAATTTTTTCATTATTATGAGATGTAATTTATCTAGTGTAGAGACCAGGACTAAGTTAAAAGAGACATAGAGATCCTTGGGTAAGGATGAGAGTGATTATGAGTCAGAAACAAACCCTGGGTGAGCAATTCACTCTTATTTTCTTTATTTTGCATCACTATTGGTCATTCAAGATGTAAGTGATAAGTAGGCTGTTTCGGCTAAACAACCAAGAGAAAAGCACTTTATTTTTCTCCAGGCAGTGGGCACATTCCCTGGTTATTGCCTCATTTTAAAGAAATAACTGAGCTCATTCTATCTAACCCCAGTGCCTTCAAATAACTTTGCTTATTATATGGCTTAAATTTCATCAAATAGCACTTACAGTTTTGAGCTACATTCTCTTATTTATTCTAAATTTTATGTTTCTTGTCACTTTAATACTCTTTAAAAGTTCTCAGTAGGTATCCTGCACTGTCAGAATTAAATGCCTCCCTCATTTCATTTTTCTATCAGTTATGATAATGGATATTATTTGATTTAGCCCTACCTTTTTCAGGGTTCCGTGTTTTCTTTATGTTACAGGAGTTTCATCTCTTCTTTATCTAGGAAGCCAATTGGCATTGACCATCTACAACAGAACTCACTACTTCATGAAACAAGTATGCTCTGGCACCACAGGTCAGAGGAGTTCCTTAGCGAGGTATTCATGCCATTTGGACCTCAAACAGAATTACATTTTTGTCCCTTCTCCTCCTTCACTCTGCTCTTTATGTTTATACTGTCTTCAACATACGATGTCGGCCCATTTAGATAATAGAGAACATAATTATATTGTAATGGTAGTATGTCCAGATGGAAGAGTTATGGACTACATTGTGGGTGAATTCTTTAGCCATTTCTAATTGACTACAATTAAGAAAGATATGAAAATGCCACTTCTGTTTTAAGGAGCCATCTTAAACAGATGGGATTAATTATAACAATGAGTTTACTGTCCGATTTGAGTCATGCTGTCCACTTCAGTTCTATACACTAGCTCCACAAGGCATTTTATATCAAACATCAGAACTGTGCCATTTTACATTGTCAGAATTAACAGATGTAGTTTCTGAAACCAGTCTTCAGCATCTATCCCTTTTATAGAGTCTTGCTATTGCTATTTTCTTTAACTTAATTTCCATTTTTCTTCCTATTTTGTATTCCAGTTTATCTATAATCCTAGTTTTGCATTTACTTGTTTTTTTTTTTTGCTTTGGCTAACTATCTCCGTTTTGCCAGTAACACAGTCCTTTATTATTCCAAAAAACTCAGTAGAAACTCAGAAATGTTGCTCCAGATACAATGCTATAGTTTAGTATGGAGAAATACTTAAGAAGTGCAAAAATTTTATTCATTACAGAAATATTCATGAAGTGCCTACTATGCTCCAGACACTATGATTAAATTATGAATATGACTTAGTCCCTATTCTGAGGAAGATCATGGTCATATTTCCTACATAAATACTAACATCATTCCTTCTTTTGCTTCTCTTTATTAGATTTCTCCAAGATTAGTCCCCAGTAGCATTCAAAGCAAATTATAATTGCCAAAGTTAAAAGTGGCAACAGTCAACTACATCTCATGTGGCAGTTAGGAGACATTTTTAAAGATTCTCCTCTGAAAGTAGAGTCATGACAATTGCTTAAAATTGATATATTATGGCAAAGATAAAGGGAACAGAATTTAAATGTTAAAGTATCTGAAAGTAAATTTATTCATAGTTAAAAATTGTGCTTAAAATCCAAGTTTTAAGTCCATGGTAAGTATAAATACATGGTAACTTCCAGTGTATGTTTTTAGGTTTGGAATCCATCCTTTTGATTTGGGGAAGAGGGTGGAATCTACATTTCATTGCAGTGTGTTTTTTTTTCCCTTTTCTTCTTTTTTTAAATACTGATGGAAGGTTGAATCCTCAAGAAGCCTCTCACTAAGATGTTCCAATAGAGGATATGTTCTTTTTTTTTTTTAAAGAGGATATTTTCTTTTCATAACCTGATTAACTGCAGAAAGCAACTTCAGCAACTGTAAAAGTTTGTTTTAGAAGCACAAAAATAGATTACATTTCAAAATTTCTGTTTGAGTTAAATTAAAACCTATATTGGAGAGTTCAAAATGAACTGATGGCAACATCATGGTCATATTTAGGGACTTTATAAGAATAATTAATTAACATTAAGTGAAAGTAGTATATACTATACTTATTAAGTTATGAGGCCATTATGTATTGTAATTGAATCTTAGATGTTTGACCAAATAGGATATCTAAATCAAAATAGAAATAAATAAAGCTTTGCAGAATTGTTTTCCTTTTTTACTTTCTCTTAGGCATTATGAGATCTGTTATGTTTTTAGTTGACTGTTCAGAACTATTATTCCCACAAAAGCAATATGGCCCATGAAAGAGTCTCTGTCCCAATGATACATCACAGGAATCTTCATTCACCATTTGAACAGGAGGGTTTAAAAACTGTAAATTTATCAAATAATAACACATCGACCGTCGAACAGGAGAGAGTCTTCTCTTCTCTTCTCTTCTCTTCTTCTGATGCTCTCTCTGTTACTTCTCTTACAAAGGACAAGTGGATAATAAAGTGAGGACAAACATGTTAGGCCTACACAATATAACCAGGAACAAGTAAAGAGTTTGGACACCTAGAATCACTGGGTTTCTAATATTCATAAATGGCAAATGACCACTGATTGAAGGATTTATGTGCTAAATATTCACGGCTGTGTTCGTCTTTAAAAACTAAAACAAACACCCTGTTGGAAATAAATAAATAAATAAAGTGTAAGAGATATTACTATTCTTGCAGTTATTACTGAGTAGTAGCATGCTAGCTCTGTTTTCCTAATAATTACTTTTTAACATAATATGAATAATTAAACAAGCATTTGCACCCTATCCAAAATAGTAGGGATTCATGCATTACAGTACTTTAGCCTTACATTCCAAAGTAAAATGCAACAACAAAATGATTTCTTCAGTTTATTTAGTTTAATAAAGGTGAAAATAGAGAGCCTATATGTATAGGGTGTGTATTTTTACAAGGAATTCCATATAATCAAAAATAATATAAAAAGAAACATTTTGATAAGAGTCTCAGAGCTCATGCTATAAATAACCAGCTCCAGAGACCAATGATAATTTTCTAGTAAATATAAAATGGCTGCTGAGCTTGCTGGTAGCTTACGGTCAGCTCATTAGAGTTATTCGAATGTTTGCTTTATAAAGGAATTACTGAAATATTAAAGTGCTAAATAAAGTAAAATTCAATCTCATTTTGTCTTCAGTCTTATATAGACTTCATAATACATTAGATGAATATTTGTTCCTGTATTACCTATCAAAGTTACCAGAACAACATTCTCTTTGTTCACTTTTGCAGTGTTATTTGCCTAATATACAGCAACACACAGACACAGACACAATCTCATCTGTAACGTGCTACTTTGCTCTCTCAGCACTGAAGTATGTCCCTATAGAGTACAATTCCTTATAAAGGTTTTCAGCCATTTAATGCCCAATTACATCATGCTCATACTAAATTTGTTTTAAGCAAAATGCTAATCATCTCTGGATTCTGTTGTTTTTTTCACAAGTGAAAACTGAATTTTTTTTTAATTCGGTCGAGATGTTCATCAGATTTACATTTTCCTTCTCATTACGGAACTTTAAAATGAGCCACACTTCATAGCTCAAAGTGTGGAAGATGTCATTAAACTAGCTGTCTAATCAAGAAGGTGTAAAAAATTTAATTAAACTAATAGCAGGCTGACTCAATTATTCTAAAATATATTAAAACACATGCTCTACATGTGATTATAATCATAATTCATGTACAACTTTATTTACTTTTTTGTTCATCTTATTAAGTTGAGCTTTTTCCTTGCAGATATTTAGTACATACATATTCAATTATATGTATATATGCACATATACATACATGCACATATATATGAATATATACATGCACAATTACGAATATCAGTTTATAAAATATATAAACATTTTGGATACACATCATTCCACTCTTTGCATTTTCATAACAGAAAATAATGCAACACAAATCCAGTAATTAAGAGATCACTGCATATACCTTGCCCTTTCATGTGGATAATGCTTTCCATATTTTAGCTTGTCATTACTGCTAAAATCAGCACTCTTGTTTTTTTTTTTTTTAATGGCAAAATCCATCTTTACTAAAGGGAGTTGAACAAAAAAACTCTAAGTTTAAAGTAATCAATTCTCATTCCATGAGTAATCTCATTGCTCAGAGTGATTTTATTTTTCCTCTGTGAAGCCCTAACTCTTGTTTTCTCTATCAGTTACCTGGTACTTTTTTCCTTTAAAAACCTACGTCTCAAAGGACTTGTGTATATAATTCTATGTAATTTTACTCAGAAAACTCTGTGGTTTTCAACAAAAGCAAAAATAGTAGGGGTTTTCCTATGAAAACTGCTTTGCTTTGTGTACAGCCATCAGTTTATATCCACCTGTTTTCCAGATATCTTACAGAGATTCATTCTTAGTCAAGAAAGAGACTGGATGAGAGAGCAGTGCAGCTTCACACTGACAAAGAGATGTCTCCCCTTCTGCAGACTGGTATTGTGCATCAGTCAAAGTAAGGGCCAGCTTTTCACATGGGAACAGTGTTATCTTTGTATCTACCTAGGTAGAGTTTAGCTTTCTCAGAGGCAAAAAAGAAAATTAAAAATCACTCTTGGTCTTGGGATATTGGCCTGAATAGCCAGTGAACATCTGCCAAACTCCTTACTCTTCTACTTACAAGTCCATAGGTTACACATTTGCAAAAGTGGGACTGTCAGTGTTCTCAACAATTTCAAGTGTCATGAATTTCAGAGCTAAGTATATTTCTCAAATCTTTTTTAGATGACAAAGACACCCCAGCATATCAATACTATGAAAATTAAATGATTCTATAAAAGAAGTCTACACAAAGGCTTCATACTATTACCAAAAAGAGGAATTTTGATGTCATTTTTCTTTTATTAATTACATGATTGCATATCACTTGTTTGCAAAATATTAAAAAAAATAGAATCAGTATGTAAATCTATGTTTTAAATAGCAGCCTCTCCTTTATATGCAAAGGCATAAAAAAAATCAGTGGCCATGTTTTTGGCTAGCATTCGTACTATCGTTTTAACTATGAACATCTTCCCGATAAAATGACAAGATTTCTTCCAAATAAATGGAAAGTAGATTTTCACACCACTATGAAACCTATGCCTGATAAAATGACAAGATTTCTTCCAAATAAATGGAAAGTAGATTTTCACACCACTATGAAACCTATGCCTTGCTAAATATGATAACATGTAAAAAAATTGGAAAAAATATTTACCCTTTATTATGCCTCTAAGAGACTCACTTTGCTAAGGTCACATTCAGGTTTTGATGTGAAGGGATCAAGACCTATTCTAGTGGCTGTTGGCTCTCATCTGTACTTTTGAGAGATGTTTAGATTACTTAGTAAGTGTTATTCCAGATGGCCGATCGGCAGCTGGCAGCAACTCTACCCATCACAACATATGGTCCACTGATGGTTGACAACTGTCATTCAGTCAAAATTCACTAGAGCTATATGCCAATCATAAAACACTCACTAAAAAGGGGGATCAAAACCTGAAGTAACATGTACAGCCTGGCCTGACTAGATACTAATTAGTCACTTTCACTGGAAACCTCCCCTAGAATATAACAAAATGAAATCCCACTGGGGTGGAAAAAGTTTGCTAAAATATTTTAGGGGGAGTAACTGAACATTAAAAATATCAAGAACCTCCACATACATTATTCTGTTCCTTTAAAAATTTTTCATGCTATTTAGTGTCATAAATTTTATGAAAAAAATGTAGTATAGGAGCATTTAACAACAGGCATATTCTTTCAATAATCTTACATCAGTTTTCCACAAGTACAAGAATGGTTGTAAAAGTGTTTAAAAATATCTTAGTTAAATAATAAGATTGAATAAATATAAATTTAAACTTCATTTAAGCTTTTATAGGGAGAAGTGTCTTTTTAATGCCTTAGTAACATGGCTAGCTCATAACAAGTAAATTTTTAAAGGGCAAATTTTTAAAATCAATAAGCTACAACTTCAGGATAAGATATTTTCTGTACAGGGGCACCTGGGTGGCTCAGTCGTTAAGCGTCTGCCTTTGGCTCAGGGCGTGATCCCGGCGTTCTGGGATCGAGCCCTGCATCAGGCTCCTTGGTTGGGAGCCTGCTTCTTCCTCTCCCACTCCCCCTGCTTGTGTTCCCTCTCTCGCTGGCTGTCTCTCTGTCAAATAAATAAATAAAATCTTTAAAAAAAAAAAGATATTTTCTGTACATATCCCAAACAGCTATTAGTACTTTTTAAAAAATTTCAGTGCTATTGATAGTTTTGTTTATTTTATGTTTTAGGGAGTATTAGAGAGTAGGAAAACTTGGTGTGGGTGAAGCCTTAAAGACTCAATCTTCTTAAGATCCCAATCTTCTCTGCCAGATATAGGCTCAGAATAGATTTTATTTTTAATAAGTTAGTATTAAATGGTCAATATAAAGGGTCAAAATGAGTTAGGAGCAAAAATCTATTTGGCCAAACATCTTTCATTAAAATCTATGGAATCTTATCACACTTTTTGGCACAGTAAAGAATGAATGATACAGTATTTGAGAGAAAAGGAAACATGAAATATTAGAGGTGCTCTAATAATAGCACTCCTCTTGATCTGAAGAAGTACAGTCTGGTATGTATGTAAGGGTCTGCAGTCAGACACGCTTAGCTTCGTCATGCACTAAATATGGCCTTAAACAACTTCCTGACAATTAATAAGCCTTTAGCTGGAATATAAGAGTGATAATAGCACTGGTCTCATAGGGTTGAATAAGGTAATGGATGGGCATAATAAGTCTTTAACAAGTGCTAGAAAATGAAATTATCAAATATCATCAAGTTAATTATCATCATTATCATCTAGGGTTTAAATTTTTCTGGAAATAAAACGCTCACTTAATTTTATACAAATTTGTATCAATAAAAATAATGCCTAAATTGATTTGGTACTTTACAGTTTATGAATTGCTGTTTAATAAATTTATTAATTTGTCTCCAAAACTATAGGAAGTAAGTCATTGTCTCCTTTCTTAAATAAAGAATTTTAGGTTCAGAGCGTTGGAAGGATTTACCTATATTGACAAAGCTTTTCATTGTCAAAGATACAATTAAAGTCAAAATTACCCTAAACCCTATGCTGCTCTTATGCCATCACTGATTTATTTGTTCTTCTTTATAGACCTTCAATTATACAATAGTTTATGTCCTAAGAATAGTTATGTTTTATATAAATAACTTAGCCTGAATAAGTATATAACAACCTTCATGTATCTCTCTCTATGAGAGATATGCTACTATATGGTTCAGATCAAGAAATTCAGAAAAAATTATCATTCTTTTTTAAAAGATTTTATTTATTTTTTTGAGAGAGTGAGAGACAACACAAGCAGGAGGAGGGGCAGAGGGAGAAGGACAAGCAGAATCCCCGCTGAGCAGGGAGTGAGATTCAGGGCTCTATCCCCAAAAGCATGACCTGAACCAAAGTCAGATGCTTAACAGACTAAGCCACCCAGGTGCTCCCAGAAAACTTTATAATTCTTTTAAAATGTTTTTAAAGACAATTGGATATTCTCAACATGTTGCATTTAGACAATTATTGATGCTTTTATTTCAAAATGAATTTTTACTTTAAGTGTAAAAAAAAAGAAACAAAAACTCTGATTAATATAAAACTACAAACGAAAAGGGTACCTGGGTGGCACAGTTGGTTAAGTATTCAACTCTTGGTTTCATCTCAGGTCATGATCTCAGGGTGGTAAGATTAAACCCCATGTTGGGGCCATGCTCAGAGCAGAATCTGCTTGAGTTTCTCTCTCCCTCTGCCCCTCTCCCCCAAATAAATAAATAAATACATCTTATAAAAATCCACAAATGATGTTTTCTTACATTTATAACTTAAATAATTGTTAAATAATCTCATATGTGTGTATATATGCCTTTTCCTCTCTCTATATATACACATAAATAAGTATATACATACATACACACATATATACATATATTGTATACATATAATCTATTTATATACATATATACATATATAAATATATATTACAATATAATGTGTAAGACTATTCATTATGCCAGAAAATTAATAAACAAATTTAATTTGAAATATAAGCTTTATAAACTTTTGAGAAAGCATTTTCTCTTTTTAGATGGTATATATTTTTATATATTTTTTTTATTTTTTATTTATTTATTTTTTTAAGTAGGCTTTATGCTCAGAGTGGAGCCCAGTGCAGGGCTTGAACTCATAACCCTGATATCAAGACCTGAGCTGAAATCGAGAGTCAGACGCTCAACTGACTGAGCCACCCAGGCGCCCCTGTTTTTATATTTAAAATTAACATATTTAGGGGTGCCTGGGTGGCTCAGTCATTAAGCTTCTGCCTTCAGCTCAGGGCGTGATCCTGGTGTTCTGGGATCAAGCCCCACATTGGGCTCCTCCCCTGGGAGCCTGCCTCTTCCTCTCCCACTCCCCCTGCTTGTGTTCCCTTTCTCGCTGGCTGTCTCTCTCTCTGTCAAGTAAATAAATAAAATCTTTAAAAAAAATAAATAAAATAAAATTAACATATCTAATGTAACATAATATTTTATTTAGTCTTTTATATTTATTAAACATTTCACCAAAGCAACATTGTATAAAAGACTGATTACATCCATCACAATCATAATCATGCTAATAAATTATTATCTGTATGCTATAAAAATAATTGAAATGTATGTATGGAACTTTAGCATTAATAAGTATTAGTCTTGATAAAAGGTGAAAAATGCAACCTGTTTGAAAGGTTTCTTTCCAACTTCAATTTCTCAACTAATTTATTCTACCCTTCCCTCTTTTCTCCCAACACCAATCCCTTACCAAGTGCTATCATCTCTAGCTCTTTAACACTTTTCTATTCTTTATTTTTTTTTTAAGATTTCATTTATTTATTGGACAGAGAGAGAAGAGACACAGCTAGACAGGGAACACCAGCAGGGGTAGTGGGAGAGGGAGAAGCAGGCTTCCCGCTGAGCAGGGTGCCCGATCCCAAAACTCTGGGATCACGCCCTGAGCCTAAGGCAGATGCTTAATGACTGAGCCACCCAGGCGCTCCAACACTTTTCTATTCTTTTTTCCTTCCATCCCTACTACTTCTCAGTTTAGGGCTGGGCTCATAAAACCATCACTGACCCTAGTCTTCCAATTACCCAACACATTCTCCATAATGCTACCCATTCTAAAATGTCAAAATGCCTGATTTTATTACACTGATAAAACACCAGTGCCCCACCCACTGTTTTCTAAAGAAGGATGCTAAAATGTTTTGTAACGGCATATGAGGCTCTTCTGATCCTCATTTGCCTTCTAGGCTGCAGGACCAGCCTCCTAGACATCTTTCACCCACGTGTCTCCTTTATATATGAATGCTAAAATTGAACAAATTACTCATATTTCTTGAGATACCAGGATGATTTCATACTTCTTTATTTTTGCTTCTTGTGCCTGGCATTCTTTCTTTACTGGGTCTGATCCCTCCCCCTTTCCATCTGCCATCAGATCAGCCTTCCATTGAGAATCCTTGTTTGCCTTTATCATCAGGTCTACACATAAATCATCTTACTAATATAGCTCCTTCTATTTTTGTTTTATTTTCAACACTGTCATTGTATTAAGTATTGCTATATTTCAAAGTGTTCAGAGACAATTAGGTATGTTTTCAGTCCGTTTCTTCAGGGAAAATGTTTCTTGCTCAAAAGCAGCCATCGTGCAATTCGCTCATCTGAAAGCCCATATAAAAATACACCATTTATCTTTTCTACTTCTTTATTTTTTTTTCCTACTCCTTTACTTTAACCTACATCTGTACATATAAGTTTTTGTACACAGGCTTTTATGCCATTTGCTATGGTTTCATTAATATAAAAGTATCTTTTTAATATGTATGATGGCAGTTACCATGCACAAGTATCCTGGGTGCATCTTGTTATAGATGCTTTCAGGTTCTGCAACCAAAGTATATAAAACAAACACCTATTAGTCTATAGAACTCAAGAGTCTCATTCACTGTAAAGCCCGTCCTAACCTCATCCCTCATTTGCAGGTATGACTTCTCTTGACATTTCAACTCTGAAGATTATAACCTGACAGTGATTCTTTCACCTAGGAAGGAATATGCTCTCATGTTCTATCTAATAGTATTATGTATCTGTCTGTTGGCTGTAAGCCACATAAAAAAATACTTGTCACCTAATTTGGAGGGTGTGTTCATCAGATTTAAAAGCCATATGGAGTATATGAAATTAACGGGGAGGGAGGAAAGTTCAGAAGGAAAACACGTGAAAATGGAATTTGAATGCTTGACTATTTGGAAATGGGTAAAAATGATGGGAGGGTTGGGGCACCTAGGTGGATCAGTAAGTTAAGCATCCAACTCTTGATTTTGGCTCAGGTCATGATCTCAAAGTTATGAGATTGAGCCCTGTGCTGGGATTCTCTCCCTCCCACTATCCCTCCTCTGTCCCCCCACCCCCACCTCCCATTCACACACTCTTTCTCTCTCTCCCTCTCTCGTCAAAAAAAAAAAATGATGGGAGGGAATAAAACATTACATGGAGAAAGGTGACAATTTTATAATTACTTAGGGTGCAAAACTAAACGTTAACCCCCAGGATCTATGTTCAGGAGATGACAGGCAATGTTAGTAACAATATTTACATTAACCAATGCGTTTACCATAGATACTTAAAACCTTTCTCAGGAAGTTTAAGAAAAAACTATTTGTAGAATAAGTAAAATACTCTAGGGGCTATTTTAAACTCATAATTGATCTTAATACTATATTTTAATCCATTACATACTTATTTGGAGTGCCATTGACAATGCAATAAATCAAAGAAAAAGGTAATTGTGTTCTTACTTCTAAAGACACCTGTGGTAGTTCAGAAAATTATGAACACAATTAATATGCTGCTTTTAATCTCAGGAATACATTTTAAATGTCAAGATAGAGAAGAGATGTCTTAAAGTCCTTAACTACATCACGTAGCCCACAAAAATATGTTTGCAATGATGCGAGAGTGCAATTACTTATTTTATTTCAAGTTTAACTGACTGTTTCTGTACTTAATTAAACATCTAATGTAGGGTTGGGATGCAATATTAAGGAAAATTGTTTTGAAATGTCATTAAATAGATGACTCTTTGCATGTTCATTTCAAAATGTATAAATTTCATGAATAAAAATCACCCTGTACTCCAGCTATTGTGATTCTCTAACACGTTACATAGTTAATTAACATGATATTTTAGTATGAATCTCTTAGCATCATCTTCAATATGTATTAAATATGTTTGAATAAACTTGTTAAGCATCTCTCAATCTCCCATTGAAAGGTAACAAATATATGTATTATTTCCAAGTGAAAATGTACCTCAGGGTACTTTTTAAACTAGAAAACATGATGCAAATATATTAGATGACAACATCTAAACTACAGAAATTCAGTACTGCTCGTCAATTAATAAATAAACTTAATATGAACTTTTAACACAAGTTAAATGATCTAAATTAGAGAATAATTATCATTGTTTTCTTACCTATTTTATATTTATTTTGGCAATATAAATATGCAAGAATGTAAAGGAAAGATGTCAGACATTCTTTTTCTTAAAACAATGCCCCTTTTTATTTGAATATGCTTATTAGCACTCTATTATAACATTTCTTCATTTCTAGTAAATGCTAACATATCCATAACAAAGTATATGCTTACAGAGATTGTTTCAGACTCCAGGAGGTAAGAACTTATTATTTCAGATAGAAATAACACTTTCCTCCATGATTGCTATAGGTGGGGATTTTTTCTCTGCTTGCAATTTATTTTGAAAGAATTTATTTTTTCTTCTGCACAATGGGAACTTTATTACATGCTGTTGTAGTTTCTGCTTTTTCTCCATGTTTATCAATCATATAAATCGGGCTAGATGATGACTCTTAGTAAGCATGGGACTAGCACTTTAACTTCTTTAATGCACCTGAATATTTGGACCCCATCTTTGAATCTTTTAGTGATCCACAAACCCTTTGCTTCCTCCAAGAACTGGACAGGGAGTAGAGTTTTGGGTTGAGAAAAAGCAGAGAGCATTTTTGAAACTGTGAAGTATTTATTTTCAATTTTACTGGAATATAGAATAAGGATATTTTCGAAGGGCATTTTGTTCATCACTTCCTACAGAAGACACCTTATTGCTTCAAGGACCCAAGGAAGCCAATGCAAGCTGGCAATATTTGAAACTAAACTTCAAAAGTACAATCTATGGAAAGTGAATAAGGAGAATGATTATTCCTTCAACTGTAGTCAATGCTAATGGTGCAAATGAACAAGATCCAGCAGGAAATCCATACCTTCCAAAAGCACTGTCCTTAAAACATTGCAATAAGACATCCTAGCAGCACTTGCATGTCAGTATCCTCAGAGCACTTTCACACTCATTTTCACAATGACCTAATATCTTCAATTTTACGGGAAGAAACTGAAGGACAGACAGGTAATGTGACTTGTCCAGGGACCCATGACTAATGATGGACAGAGCCAAGCTTTCAATCCAAGTTTGCCTTACTCCTGCTGCTTTGTTCTTTTTTACTGTATCAAATTGCTCATCATTGCATTAGAACTCTACTATAAATCATTCCTTCAGGATATTCTTATTTATTTATGTTATACTTTGTTCATTCCAAAAATATTTGAAATGCTGACAGTAGAGTTAGAGAAAACAGATGATTTCATGAACATAAATGGATTAATGGTTATACACATAATATATTTTATTTTCTTGTATAATTATTTGATAAGGGTTACACACTTTGGCTCTCACACACTTAGTAGTCAAAACAAGAGACAAAACAGTGAGTTCTAAAATTCAGTCCACTAAAATAAATCAAGTGTTTAGAAGCACCTTTGCTTTTTTATGCCTTAAGGCCCTTTCTATGTGTTCAGACCTTTAAAATTACCTACATTTTGTTTCTATATACACGAAAAGTACACAATATGGAGAGAATAAGCTATTTCTGGACTAGCTACTTTCTGAGATAATGAAAAGGTATAGCATGAAATGAAAGAGGTTTCAAAAGTCACTTAGTATCAAAAGACACTTAGTATCATTGTGACCATTTGCCAAGTTTCTGAGAAGAAAAACACTTTCAATAAACGGCTCTTTTAGGACAGATCTGAAGATGATAATACGTCAAAAGAAGGAATGTAATGTTTTCTTGAAAAGACAGAGTTATGGTCAAGATGCAGAATTAATTCTCTGACTTTCTCTCTATCTTTCTAATATATATATCATATTTACATGTGCAAACACATATGTTTATGCGTACATATATAATTACGTATAATATATGAATTACATGCATAAATTGTTTTCAGTGCTCTTATTTATTCGAAAAACTTACGGAAAGGAAAATAGTGTTCTGCTTTCACCCTTCATTGTCAATGGCCTTCATTCAAAGTTTGTACCATACTTTGTGCCATGATGTTTAAGACAAAATTTAGTATGTGCCACTTTAGAAAGAGATTAAATCATTATGAATTAGTCTTCGCTATATTTTTCCTGCCTCGATCAAGAATGGATGGACTCTTATTATAATCTCTTCCAATGCCTGAAATAAGTGTAATCAACTTAAGAAAAAAATGATACTTAAAAATTTTTTCCTCATCTTATTCTATTTCCTGTTTTATTTGGCTGTATCTCTGTCAAAAATACTGACATGTAGGTTTTTTGTTCGTGAGCTTGTCAAACACTCAATAACGCCATGTAGGAATGGAGAACTAATGCCTGAGGCTTGGTTCAGGAGGGTCTTCAAAATAAAGTTTAAGAGACAATATACTCAGGGAACTAAACGTGTACTAAATGTGGGTGCAAGATGTCCACTTATATGCGCCAACTTGTCAGTTAAGTTCCAACGCGTGGGCTGAACTTAACTGTGTAGTCAATTTGGAAGCAGTTTCTTAACTGCTGAGATAAGTAGATGTGCAATAACCACTCCCTCAGCAGAGCAGCTCGACCTAATTTTACAATCTCCAGTGCTTCACTTAAGACCTGTACATCTTCAGGACCCACCGTTCTTATATACTAGCTTTCTTTTATCATCAGGGATTCTTATGGGGCTTTGTGAAATTTGAAATACGCTTTGCAATCCACGTTTCAATAGTTAGATAGCCGATCTCTTTTTAGAGTCATTTTTAGAAATAAATTTATTTAAAAAATGTAAACTCAATTGATGTGAAAATATATGTTCAAACTATAACCTGTACAAGGCTATTTGTAGCAGCTTTATACATAATTGACAAAAGCTGGAAACAACCAAGATGTCCTTCAGCAGGTGAAAAGATAAATAAACTGTAGTACATTCAGACAACAGAATATTGTTTAGTGCTAAAAAGAAATGAACTATTAAGCCATGAAAGAATATGGAGGAAACTTAAATGCATATTATTGGGTGACAGAAGCCAATCAGAAAAGTCTATACTGTATGAATTCCAACTATATGACACCCCAGAAAAGGCAAAACTATAGTAGTTGCCGAGGGCTAGGGGGAAGGGAGAGGTGAATAACAGAGCACAGAAGACTTTTAGGGCAGTGACACTGCTCTTTACAATACTGTAATGGTAGATACTTGTCATTACACATTTGTCCAAACCCATAGAATGTACAACACCAAGAGTACGTTCAACAATTGTAGCAAATGTACCACTCTGGTGAGAGATGTTGGTAACAAAGGAGGCTGTGCATGTGTTATGGCAGTGGATACATGGGAAATCTCTGCACCTGCCATCTATTTTTCTGTGAACTTAAAACTACTCCATAAAGAAAGTCTATTTAAAAAAAGAAAGAAAGAAAATAAGCAAAAAGAAATGTCACAGAAAAAAACTCAAAGAATACTGTGAACCAAAAAAATCAGCCATGGATCAGATTTTAAAATTTCGTATAAATGAGACAGAACAAATAGGTCTATTCAAAGTATTCCAAATTGATAGCTCTTCTTCTGAATTTCCAGATACTATTTAAGGTGTTGCCAATTAAATCTGATCAGCACTAATGCTGTATTTCCAGTCTGAATTTCAGATCATGTAGCAGAAAATCAGCATGGAATTTCTAATCCAAAAATTAACACAGGCAGATATCAGAAGTTATATCAAGGATAGTAGATTATGTGTGAATAATGTTTGATTGTTCCTCAAGGTTTGAGATTTTCCTTTAAAGTTTAGGTTTACTTCACTGAATATTGCAAATATTTGCATATCAGTGTTTAAATTTACTTTACCTATTATTAAACATATCTACAATATTGTAGTTAACAGTAGTTACATTTGAAGAAAACTGGCGTAGTTTCTATCCTCAAAAATTTCATCTATTAAATAAATTATTACATTTTTAAAATTTTACCAAGTAAATATATATAGTGAAGATATTATTCCTATTTTATTAAAGACAAAATCAAAGTCCAGAAAAATGGGATTATTCAAAGTAGCTTTTGTATTAAGTGCTTGGGCCAAGATTAAGCAAAGGTATTCTACTCTTTAAGTAATTATTTTTCTCTGCCACTTCCTTTTTGGATTATTTGTCATTCCTTTGGCAACTATCAAGTGCCTACATTGTGGCAGACAGCACTCTAGGCATTAGGAAACTGAAGGAAATCAGAGATGGACACTAACCTCAAGGAATTTATGGGTCTTTGGACCCCCAAGTCAGTGTCTTTTCCAGGTTTCCTGGCAACTGGTTGAATTCACAGTCCTTTATGAGAATAGTTCTTATTGTTTTTTCTTGATTTGTTAGTTCTTATTTCTATTTCTTTACTGATTCCTATTTCAGCAATATATGTGGATCTCTTTGAAGACCTCTGTATTCACAGTTTAGTGTAGGGGCTGGCACACTGTGGAAGACAAAATAGTTTTTTCTATTCCAAAGCTCATTAATTCAGTCACCTTATAATAGCATATATTGTCATCGTGCGTAGGAAAAATTTTATCTACCTTTTTAGTGGTGGGTAGCTGTCACCTACTTCGTGGCCACAGTCCCTCTGAGTCAGAAGAGAGTATATGAGAGAAGCCATGGTATGATGTGAAAATAATGGTCCTAAGGAAATGTATCTCTTTGCATCCATGACTTTTGCAGTCTCTTCCATTATAGACTTGGGGTTTGACCACAGAGAACCAACTGACTCAGTAGCTAAATGGGGTAATAACAAATATGACATATGTACAAGTTTGACAAGCACTTTCCCATTGGAGCTCATCCTTTCCTGCTGCTGCTGACTCCACTACCACCAATCGTCAACTCACAGAATGTTTTAAGTCATTTCATTTATTTCACAGCAACAGACAACCAATACTGAGGCTTTGGTTCAGGTTCAGCATGTTTTGTGGCAGTAATATGTTTGAGTGTTTCCACTGGGAGGATTTTTCATGACCCAGTTAGGGGGCAACAGCACGCCCCATGCATTGTTATTGCTCCCTTCTCTAGTACAACTGGTGTTTTCATTATGGTAAACTGTGATCAAACAAATAAACAAATAACCCTACATTTAGATTACCTTTATTAAATTACATTTTATTCTAGGAAAAAAGTACTAGCCTGTAAAAGACAGAATTGTTAACATTGAAGTCACACTGAAACATTTATTCACAATGCAGTGGGCTTGGACACATATTTAAGGATGAAGAACAGGATGAGAAACTCCCTTAACTCTGCTTTTACTATCTAGTTAGGAGAAATTAACTATGGATAGAAGCAAAGCCAAATGTGGGATATTTTTGTGCAAAGTATAAACTGAACTTGAAAAAAGAACAAAATAACAACAAAACAAACACAAAGGAAAATAAGACACAGACTCTTAGGAAAAAAATTCCACAATTATTTTTGTTTCTCTCCTCTGCTCTCCTCCCGTTTCCCTCTCCTTTTATTTGAGATGATGTGAAAGTGACAAAGAACAGGTAGAGGGGGTGGTGGTGAACATCAAGAATTTTTCTACCAATAATGTTTCTTGTACAGCACATGTATTTATACTTTATTTTTAATCTACTGTTACCTGTAAATTTAGTTGAAAACCCCTAAATACTCATCTGTTACTGTGTATGTGTATGCATGTGTGTGTGTGGGGGGTATAGATTCAGAATAAACTTAGGAACATAAAATACCAGTTTAAAATTTAACTGTTGGGTCTACTAAGCTAAATATCCTAATCAAGCTTTTACACGAATGGTGGAAGATCTACTACCGTTACTATTACTTATAACTATAAGTAACTCTAAGTTACTAGTTATAGTAACTAGTAACTATAAGTGCGCTTTGGTGACATACTGAATATTTTTTACTATAATAATTAATCTTGGGTATGTTATAAGAAACTATAAGAAAGAGATATTTTTGGTTTGCAGCATTAGGTATTCCCCTAAATACTCAATAAGTTAAAATA
This sequence comes from Ursus maritimus, assembly GCF_017311325.1. Taxonomy (NCBI): domain Eukaryota; kingdom Metazoa; phylum Chordata; class Mammalia; order Carnivora; family Ursidae; genus Ursus; species Ursus maritimus. Next base: position 4,414,810 of record NW_024424119.1, read on the forward strand.
CAATTTCCCAAGATTTCACAAGCTTTATTTTTGTTGTCAGTTGAGTTAGGTTTTAAAGTTACTGCTATGAATTTTTAAAGAGAACTTCTTCAAAATATAATTTGTTATAAAATATACAGTACTGCCATATAAATCATGTCAATATAGATATGAGAACTCCAGGGAAATATTTTAAGCAACAGATGGAAACTTGCTGGTAATTCATGTATAAAAAGAAAGTGGTGTGTAGAACTGAAAGAAAAGAAGTGGAATGTAAACAGGAGGAAAATCTAGAGATGAGATATGAAAAAAAGGTAGGGCAAGATAGTAGCAGAGGGTCTAGTAAGAAGAGACTAAAATTAAAAGAGTAAATTGATTAATGATGGATGTAGACCAAACTCTAAAGCAATAGGCAATGAGAAATCAAGATCAGGTAAGCTTTTTTTTTATCTTAAAGGCCAACAATAATTTAAAAAAATAGCCAATCTTAATAGATTATCTTTCTGAAAGGATACAGTTTCTGAAATTAAAACAAATATTAAGTTGCAGGAGAACAGAAATTGTGCCTGGATCTATTTGCCTTTACGCCAATCCCCAGTGCCAAGAGTTGTTCCAAGTGTACTAATTTAGAATTAGAAGGATCCTGAGAGATGGAATATAGACTCCTAGAGATAAAACCACTGAGTCCTGAATAATTATGTTAATACATTTAATACCTCTATTTTGATAAAAATCATTTTTAATGTTTAATTTTAAAGAAAACACCAAAACATTTCAAAGAAGGGGGGAAAATGGACATGTCATCATCTAAAACCATAATCTAGTTCAGGAGCTCACCATTTCCAACACGGATTTTTGCTCTCCTGCCTTCCAGTTTTGCCCTTCAGTAGTAGTTTATCACCCACATTGCTATTAGAGAGATGGATTTAAATGAAAGTCTTCCATATCAGTTACCTTACAATCATTCCATTGTTTTCCACATGTAATAGTCCATATCTGGAACACAGAGTGAAAGTGAAAGGCCCTTCTTGATGTGAACTCTGATTACCTCTGTACCAGTACTAGGAGGCTACCATGATCTCCAACTTTTCTCTCCCATGCATCAGGCAATCCAACCTTCTCGAATATTTTGAATTAGGTGTGTCAGGTTATTTCAAGTTGCTGTCTTTTCAAATAAAGTTTGTTCTACTCAGAATTTCCTCTTTTTGTCATCCAGCAGACTTATTACACATCTACTTCAAGCCCCAGTTTAAATATCATATTTCTCTGGAATCTCTCCAATCTTTTCAAAGAAACCACTCCTTCCTTTGTGTTTCCATCACATCATGATTTTCCCTTACCTTCAGGCTTATCACTTTCTTCTAACCATTTGGTCATGAGTTCATACTTCCACTTAACCATTAGTCAAAAAGTGGCAGTGACAATATTATAAAATTTTTTGCAATACTGGCACATACTTGCTACCTACAATGGGTAGTTAATAAATCAGGATCTATAAATTTATGAGTGGTCTGAATAAAATAAATACAAGGCAAATAAATGCAGTAGTAACATAAGCATATGATATACAAGGAGGTATTCTCTACTTTATTTAATGTCTACATATGCATTTTCATACCTATTAACCAATTACAATCATTGCCTATCAATTGCAAGGCTAAATTTGTTTGTTGACCTAGACAAATTTAGTCTGGTGATTACAAAAGAAACAGGGAAAATGTTGGAAAAATGAAAAAAAGCCAATTTTGCATTTTAGTATAGGCTAAATATAAATACTCGAGGAACCAATGCAATCACCAACAATAGCTGATTCTCTAATAAAATTCTAAAAAATCCAGTTCTTGAGCTTAGTGAAATCCAATTGATTTGAGTTAGTGTCCTCAGCTAAAATACCTTGCATGCAGAATCACTCACTTATTGATTATTGAATAAATGTAACAGAAATGTTTCTTCAATCTGCTTTCTATCAAGATTTAATTATTCTTTGGCAAAGTCACCATCCTTTTGTTGGAGGAGAAAGGGTATTAAACAGTCAAAGGGATTTGCTGTAGTCATGGGGACTTTGAGCTGTGTTTGCTAAGTTAATTTTATTAGTTCCAAGGCTACAGGATTACATAAGTCTGAAGGGTAAGGGAATGTTACTAGTGGTTTAATACATAAGGATAAATTTACTGTGGTCTTGGTTTTCAAAAAGGTATAGAGAAAGAGTAATCAAATAGATTCTGAAAAATAACTCTAAAGTCATAGTAAGGTTAGCAAGGGATCTCAGATTTGCCCCTGTTTTTTTCTGTTTTGTTTTTTCCCAAATAGGTAAAATAGCATAACAAGGGTTAATAGCAAAGGGAAGTTTGTAGCAAATAATCAAGAGAAATGGGATAGCTGGCATTGCTGAATTCTTGTAAAAAGTATCAATTTACTTTAAAATATATAGATTAAAAGTAAATTTAAAGAGAAAAAATGTGAATATATCTTTGTTTCTGCTTGTAAAACAGTTGTTAAATATTGCTTACAACAGTAAGCAGTTTAAGTTGGTAGTGTTATGGCCTTAATTTTACTTGCTAAGAAAAAGAGAGATGCTAATTATTAGAATATAGTACATAAAGTGACATCTGAATTTTTTATTAGATTTTTACAGGACTGATAAATTAGCCTATATTGATATGAGTTATGCAATTGCTGTGTCTCCTAGAAATGAATGTACATACAAGGTTCTGCTCTAATATTCTTCTTATGAGAAGCATCAGGTCAAAAGGAACTGAAGAAGAGAATTGTAGTTATATGAGGTGATGGATATATTTTAAAAAGTAAAGAGAATGAGAACAATAAGGGTCCTTTCATCATAGGGCTATCATGAAGATTAAATTGTCTGATTTATGTGTCTACCTAAAATAATGTTAACAACCAAATGTGCTTACTAAGTGTTGACTTATTGTCAGAAAAAAAAAAATGTGTCATCTGGAAGCAGGAGACTAGAATGCATGACTTCAGGTGTCCATTCAACTCTGAAATTTTATAATGTTAGTTCCATTATATGGTGATTTTATGTTTGCTAAAAAGTCAAAGTAAGTATCCATGTTTATGAGGAGAAACTGTATCTTGGCTTTAATTAAATTTATTGGCATACAAATTAAAAGAATAAACATTAGGTAGAATTTTTTCCATCAGCACTCAATTCTACATTTTAAGATAACTAGGAAAATGAACAAAGAAATAGAAGTCGGCTTTCCAATGTAAGCAATTTAAGAAGGGGAAAAAACCTGTCTTGGATGATGTTTGTGTTGTTTATTAGAGATATAGTCCCGTGTTCATGTGAATTGATGGAAATAAAGTCAGTCCACAATAAAATGTTCATGCTGAGGCTATATATTCTTAGAATCCGGTCACATATGCCAAAAATTAATGAAACCTGCAGCATAATTTTTCTACCTTGTGGAACTACCTGATAAAGTAATGTCTGATGATGAATTGGGTTTATGGTGAGATGCTAGATTCAATCTATGGTAGTAAATCTTCTTAACTAACTTCTCTTAGCCTGCAATCCAGACTCGATGTAGTATTCACCTACTGTCCCTTGAATCAAACCCAATTTGACATACTAGTATCTCCCTGTAAAATTTTCTCTTATATGAGGTCACAAAGAGTTCACAATAATACTGAGAAAAGAAATATTTTGAGTAAGGTAACTGAAATTCCCTTTCAAATACATTCCCTTGCTTCAATATATATCCATTTATACTTTTAAGTTACATTACTTTATGCTTCATTTATTTTTTCTCTTTGCTTGGAATGCAAATAGATATTCTTAAATCAAATAAGATTTATTGCTAAAGGGCTTTCAGTGAGGTATCCTTGTCTTTCCCTTAGGATTTCTCCTCAATATTAGTGTCCATTAGTTGCTAAATATAATGCTATTTCATAAAGTGCCTGACTTCAGAAGATGCAAACTAAGAAAAGAAACAAAAGCGAAAACAAGAGCTTAGGAGTTAAAACTACATAGAGGTATTCACCACAAGTGCACATGAGTAACATTTCCACAACCTTTTATGAGAAATCCTGGAGCTGGTATCTCCTATACATTACTTTAATCCATGTCTATTAATAAGCAACACTGAGTCTTAAGTGAGTCCTAAAGCTTCCTTTAAGCTTGTTGCTCAAAATTCACATTTCTGCAAAGTTCAGATTATATAAATTGAAGTCAAGGGTCAGTAATTATCCAGTGACCTTTAAGTTCACATGCTTATGTTTCTGTCTTAGTGGACAGAATACTTTGAAACCAAATACAATTATCAGTTTTTCTATGTACCTGCTATCACACACTTTAACTCCTTAGGTTAAATACCTTCGTTCTATTTTATTCTAAAATATATTATTTTCTGTGTTTAAGATTTATATGCAATTTAGATGCTTTCAAAGTAGACAAGATATATATCTTAAATAATAAAATAAAGACAGGTAATGAGTCATATGGGGTAAGATGGCCTATTTGAATAATATATAGTTCCGTAATGGTTAGTAGGTAAAAAAAAAAAAATCCTGTATAGATATAAATATAGTCAGAATTATTCAACTCTTCCAAGTTCATATTAATAGGTCATTGGTATTTGTTAACTTCCTTTATACCTGTATTTTAGAATGCATGACACTATTGTTTTAAATCCAGCGATCAAGGAAATATTGTAGCATCTGTGTTTCTATAAAATCAATATTTCACTACAGACAAAATAAAATCATCTATGCAATTGCATGGAATAAAAAGATTAATGCTAGTTTATTTTAGAAGGTAATAAAGTACCTTATAATTCTATGAAGGCCAACAACAAAGACAAAAGAAAGAACTAAGCAAAACTTCCAGTTCCAATACAGTGAAGTGAAATAAAGTTGCCTTGTAGTTTTGGAAGCACTATGATTAGATGTCTTCCTAAGTAAAACACTTTTTGTTTCAAATCAACTGATTTTTTCCTTCAATAAATATATTTTCCTTATGTTAAATATCAACCTTAGGAAAGTCACTTCTCCCACAGTAATTGCCCATATATAGAAATAAAAAAGAGGCAGAAAACAGAAGTGCAAACCAGCTACTACTGGTCTGGAGGAGTGAAAACTGAGATCAATTAAGAAGATCAGTAAAGAGTAAAAGGCATTCAGGATTCCAAAGTTATAAATAAGTTAAGTGCTTCAAAGTTTCCTCAAAAAATTAAAAATAAAAATACCATATGGTTCACTAACTCCACTACCGAGTATTTACTGAAAGAAAATACAAACACTGATATGAAAAGATATATGCACCCCTATGTATCTTGCAGCATTATTTACAATAACCAAGATATGGAAGCAACCCAGGTGTCCACAATTAGATGAATGAATAGAAAGATGTGTGTATACACACACACACACACACACACACACATAGAGGAATATTACTCAGACATAAAAAAGGATGAGATCTTGCCATTTGAAACAACATGAATGGACCTAGGTTATTTCATTTAAGTGAAATAAGTCAGACAGAGAAATACAAATACTATTAATTTCACTTATATGTGGAATCTAAAAAACAAAACAAGTGAATAAACAAACACAAATGGAATCAGGCCTATAAATACAAAGAACAAACTGATGGTTGCCAAATGGGAAGGGGTGGGAAAATGGGCAAAATGAATGGAGGGGAGTGGACGATATCGGCTTCTGATTATGGAATGCAAAAGTCATGGGAATAAACAGCACACCATAAGGAATACTGTCAATGATACTCTAATAGTGTTGCGTGGTAACAGATGACTGCTACCATTATGGTGAGCACAGTATCATGTATGAAGCTGTTGAATCACTATGTTATACACCTGTAACGAATGTCACATTGTGTGTAAACTGTACTCAAATTTAAAAACAAATACTTAGAAAAAGAAAAGCCCTTTCTCCTGCTCTGAAGTGTAAAAAAAGAGAAAGAATGTAAAGACGCAAGGATAGTCCTGGGTAGAAATGAAGGAAGCTGACTCACATTTGACATCTTTGATGTAATAATGTGGCCGATTATGTCATCTTTTAAATACATGAAAGGGAAAGAGTTGCAGGAGGAGATGGAGGTTGAAGAAAGTGAGAGGGGACTGGTATTACTGCTCTGTGGAATCTTCAAGGGAGGCCAGAAGAGAAGAACGTAAGGACTATTGGGCAATAGTGCTGGTTTGGATGAACTTTTTATTAAAACAATTCCTTTGCTGTGACAACCATTACAGATCTAAAAGATGAAATATTTTGAAATTGTCCTCTTCTAGTGAGACTCAATATACTTCCCAAAGACTTCACGAAAATCAAATAGTGTAGTAAAAATACTAAGCTCTAGATAAAACAAATAAAATCATAAAAGTGTTCTTTTCAAACTGAAGAACAAGATATCATTAAATAAAATATTACCTAAGTGTGTCTAAGTGAAGTTGTTAGATATTTTGTGTACGTAGCAGGAAGTTATTGCACTTGATGTTTGATTTATTTGCAAGAAACTCTGCTGCCCTAATCACCCTTAAACCTCAGGAGAGTTTTGCATATCAAGGAGACAAAATGTTTCAATATTAAGTGTGTTTAAAAGGAAACTGTGAATCCATGAAGAGAGCAATTAATCTGAAAAGAACTGCAAAAAATCTTGGGGCTTAATGTTTATGCCCTAACATATTGGCCACATTTATATACTTCCAGTTACATAGAATATGGAGAGAAAGCCATATATGCACAAGCAGAGACACATTTACAGAACTCTTCATGTAATAGCAAAGGGTGTTAAATAAGATGATTTGCCCAACTATTCTCTGGTAAATCTGAGCACTTCAGAACAATGTAATAATAATCTACCTAAAAAGGTGTTGAGAATTAACATTTCAGAGAGAAAACTCTTATTAAATTTTATCCCATGTACCCTGGAAGGGCAATTCCTGTAGTGGAAGCAGCTTTTAGGAATAAGAGTTCCATTTTCAGATAAAAAGAGAGCATCCATCTGAGCCAGTGTTTTACAAGAGCTATCTCTGACATAAGCACATGGAATGCAGAGAAATAATTGCCATGAAATTAATGAGAAAACTCTAAGTTAGGCCAACAGCATTCTCTGTCAGATTCTGCACCCTCATCCCCCTGGGTGGAACGTAGCTTTAGACATCCGTATGCTTCTATTAATTCTCTCAGTTTTTCACCTACCTCTACTTCTCTCTAAACATTCTGGCTTCAAAGGGGCTTAGGGGAAACATGTATAGTTTTTGTCAGTAATTTCTGAAATCTGATCTTTCTTCATGACAATGTATCTTCTACCACTCCTTCTCTCATTTCTCAGCTTTCAATAATTAATATTTTGGAGCACTGAAAAGCAACAATAGAACTAATCACACTGCATATAAATAAATATTTACTTGTTTTGATCTCTTAAGGATAGAGAGAAATACAGAAAAGGAGACCTAGGACTGCAGGACTGGGAATCAGGGGACCTCCATACCAGTGAGGTGTGACCAGAGCTACTGACCTGCCTTCCAGAATTTGCTTCAAGGGAAAAGACTAGACTTGATGCTCTTGAACTATTCATTCCTATTCTAATACTTCAAGTAAAGTAATATAAGTGATATGCTGGGTCATATATAAGACAGTGTAAAAGGCCAGTTGGGCTATTCAGACTTTACATTAATAAAGAAAGTTAAGGTCAAGCACAAGTTTGTTAGGAGAATGCTGAGAACACTCACATTGGATAATATTTGCAGATAACATTCACACACATAGTCCTCACGATAGCTTATGAGGAAATAGGGATGTTTTATAGATTTGTGTGTGCATATGCATGTGTGTTTGTATGTCTGTATCATATATATTTAATGTGTATATACATACATATGTGTATATCTATATCTATTGATATCTGTATTCATATAACTTGTTTTTTTCCCATAGATGAGGAAACAGAGGCCCCAATATTTTAATTCGATTTGGGGTTATATATAGTATCAGAGATCAGAGCTGGGGCTACACATCCAAGTCTTTCTGACTCGTATGACAGCATTAATTCTACTATATTACTCTACTTTAACAAAATGCTACGGAAAAATTCCTGACTTAAAGTCTTAAGTCTTGCAAACTGTTGAGCTTGTATGACAAATAATCTATAATTAGAAAGTTGGATCTCGGATACTGACCAGATAGAGGGTAACACAGAGGCATGTTTCTGTGTATATAAATAGCTACACATTTCATTTTCCCTGCAGACAAAAGTGATAGGGAATACTGCAATGGTCCTAAGGACTCTTGTCCTATTCTTTCTTGAGATCATACAAATCAGGTTAGCACTATATATTATGTTTGGGAAAGGGTGGTTCTTCTGAAACATAGAGAAGACAAGTGATAGGAAGTGATAAGGTGGCAAATATTAATGGACACCTTAAATAAATCTCGCATTGTGGTACAAACTTCTCATGTATGGACTGATTTCCTCTTCACAGCTAACTACTAAAATGAGTAGACTATTTTTTATTTCTTTTTGTTCCTATTTTACATATGAGGATATTAGAGCTAAGAAAGTTTAATAACTTTGCCAAAGAGCTAGCCTAATAACTGGCAGAGTGAGAAGAGTCTACATCTGCCCCTTTCCCAATCCTATATTCTGTTCAAGGTATCACATTACAGCCAAAGCTATCTTGCTTGCCCAGGAGAGCCCTTTCTCTCCAAGTAAAGGGAGGGGGGATCCTCTAACCACACTATTTTCTCCTACTAATATTTCATGCTTTTTAAAATTTAGAATGTTTCCTAAGTGTTTCATTAACTTAGTAATCTTTCTATTTAATGAAAATACTACTCACTAATATTTGATTAAGCTTAAAAAAGATCAGCATGATTTAAAAATTTCTCATATATCTGTCACATAATAAAATACATGCTTAACTTCTTTATCTAATAGTCATATTAGCTTGCTGCTGGGAAAGATGAGCAATCAGTGTTCTTGAAGTCATGCTATTTGTCAATAATTCAGAGAAATTTTAAGAATGTGTACCACAATTATTTATTGCTTTATTCAGAGCCTTTCAAAATTTATAGTCCCTAATCTGTAGTATATATCTTATAAATCCTTAAGCAAAAAGTAAGAGAGAAGCCCAATTCCAGTTCAAATTAAGCTATTGCCCTTGGAAAGAACTATATTATTAAAGTTTGATCATATATTTTGCTGTCATGTTTTTTGGCTAATGTACTTTCCTCAGTTTGTGCACTGATCAGTTTTTAGTCACTATTTAAAACCATGCTATTGGCATTGCTGATATGAAAATGCTTGATTCAAACCCTTAAAAGGATTTTGGTAATTGTGACTGTTGTCTTACCATTAAGTCTTACTCAAAATTGTTAGCTGTTATTGTTTTTGGAACACTTAACATTCTTTGATAAGAAAATCATGGTTATTTATTTAGATCTCCAAATTTTTAAAATTACTCTTAATACATTCAATTTACAAAAATCTATGAATACTCTGAGAGGTCAAAACCTGTATTCTTGATATACTTACATTTAATTCACTAAAGGGTTTTGTAAGTGTAACTCAACACCACCTGATAATTTTGATATTTTATTCAAAAAGTCAGGGCTTTTTCATGTTTTTAATCCACCACATTTAAAAGTTTTTAAAAGGATGTAAGTATACTTAATTTGTTATTTCTGATCAGTTTGACTCACTAAAACACTTCAAGCAGCAAAATAATGCATTAATTCAATAAATATCAACCTGGGACTCTGTTACAAACAAAACACTGTTTTAAGGTGCTCTGGGGCCAAGGAAAAGAATAAATCATTGTTCTGCTTGATTAATTCCATCTGCTTATTTCATCAGTTCACTAGAGAATTAGTTTATGAAATTGGCTGTAGACTGTGATTAACACATGTCATCCTTCTCTTTTACATGATAAAGTCATTCCACAACACTTAAGGCTTTTTCTTTTTTAATAGCGAAATGGAATTTAGTAGCATGTATGAAAGCCTAAACCAGACCTCCTGGGTGTGAATTTGGGCTCTTCCACTTCTCACCGTGAGACCTTGAATGTGTCTCTATCATGGTTCACTGTAAACTGGTGATTAAAATAGTATCTACCTCATAGTGTTGTTTAAAAGATTAAATGATTCTGATACATTCATCACCTAGATCAGTGTGTGGCACAAAGCAGATGCTATTAAAGTGCTCCTATTATTTTTGTATTAAAGTCTGCAAAAGGTTTTCACTAATATAGTGGTTTCTAAAGGATTTCTGTATATTTTCCAATTGGAAATTAGGCCCACTTTGATTACTTATTCTTAGTATCAATACTTTTTAACTCTTATTTTAAGATTTAAGGATTGTCTTTCTAGACTGTTCTTGAATGACAACGAGAACATTCATTAGATCAAAATTAAACAAAACTGAAATTGACCCTAGTTATGTGTTGAATACTCCAGGAATTTCACACTATGAGTTCAAGGTATTATTTCATAGCTAATGCTTAATTATTTCTTCTCTGAGAAGAAAGAGAAACAAAAAATAAAAGCATACCCAATAGCAAAATAGGCCTTTGCCCATAAGGTTCTGAATTCAAAATCTCTTCTATCTCCTTTTATGTCCTTTCTCATTTACAATTTCTATTTCATCAATGAGATTAGTGTAAGAAGCTACTAGTTCAAGAGCATTTTCAAAGTCTTTTGAAGAGCCCTTATTAATACACTATTATATTCAAATAGGATAATACATATAAAAACTCTGTAGTCCATACAGCATGTAGATTTACATGTGATTTCTTCATTAATCAACAACTACTCATTGAATGTCCAATCTTTAAACCTTATAATACTTGAGTATCTTTATGTTTAACACTTCAAGTATTATGCCTATAAAATTCTATGCTACCAATTACTAATTACTTGAAGTTTTCATATATTAGAATTCAATAAGGGACAATACCTACTACAAAATTATTACGTGAATTTTCTTTTTTCCTTAGAAAAATATTTACCACAACCAAGAGATATTTAAACACTAAAGGATCATAAAATTTTATAGGTTTAGTTAAAAAGCTCTGTTCGAAGACTATACTTACAAAGCAGGAGGAGTATAGGCCTCCTGAGAAGTAAGAGGAGGTATATTCAAAGATAAAGGATGGCATATAGGATAGCACTTTTTCACAGCAGTGAAGGGATAGTGTTTCACAAAGGGAAAGCAAAATAGAAGCCAAAGAAGAAGATTATTAAGAGTTCAATTAACTAAATGAAAAACAAAAAAAGAGCGGTTTTATTATAGTACTGGGGGAAAAAATCCAAATTGGAAAAGAAACAAACAACTAAGTCAGCAGTGAAGAAATAAAGTGAACAAACCTAATCTAGCAGGAATTCACCCAATGAAGTCTGTCCTTTCAATTTCCAAATCTTCAAATGCTATCCTCTCCCTTGTTATTCATACCTTTCCTGACTCAACTTGCATTGTTTCTACTGGTTTGCCTCAGATTCCCAAGGAAATAAGAATTCTGGAAGCCAAAATCAGAGTGGTTCAAGAAACTTCGACAGACATGTGTGCATAGTTACTTAAACCAACTCTATGAGGTAAGCTTTTTTAAGAAGGCTTGTCCTCAAAATACATGTTGAGTATATCCATTGCCCATATATATTGGTCATTGGAACTTGACAACAGTCATTTCTTTTGGTTTTCGATGTTCTGCTTTTAGATTTTTAAGAAAGGTTATCCCCAAGCAACAGACTGGCATCCAAAGTTCTTTTGTGCCAAAATTATATATTTTCTGAAAACAAGCAACAGAATTTTATCCATGAGTCCTTAATGGCCTATTATAGGGGAAATCACCTTGTCATTTGAGTCTGTTTTTATAAAAAAATAATGAACGATACCTACCAAATATCCATTCCTCAATATCCAGTATCTAATTACCTGAATTTTTGTTTTACCATTTCAGGCATTTAATCACAAAGGCCACATATTTCCCCACTTCCCTGAATATCTGCCACCTGTTTCCAATACCAGATATAACTGCCTTTTCTTTTCCTCACTCATATCCTTAAGGTGCTGATGGTTTTGGAGAAAATCACAGAGCTTTAAAGTCTTATCATGAAAATACATATTCTCCAAGCTCCACAGGTCATAGAAACTCATCAAAACACATGTTTTAAATCTGAAATTGATTTTCTATTCTTTATCATCACCAAAAATAGCTATACCAAGACAAACTATTCTCAATACCCATTTCCACCACCCCCACCACTGTTACTCACAGTAGACTATATTTCCTGCTTTGCTGAAAAGATACAAACCATTACGTGGAAACCTTTCTTTCTTCCACGTTAAATGTATTCCACATTTTCTTCTCTCCCATGGTTACTGTCTTCGAATATGTGTTCATCATGAGACTTTTTTTCATTCTTTGATCTCTAGCCTCATTCAGGAATTGCATCAGTTTGCTATTCTTTCTTTTGGATCCTTCTTCCATTTACTTGTCTCCAAGCAGGCATGCATTTTTTTTTTAATTCTAAGAATCTTACATTGATTTTCTTTTCTTTTCAAGCCCTCTGCTAAATGTACATAATATATATATTATATATAATATATGTTATATATTATATATTACTTATCTATGTATCTATCTGAAAACATAGAGTTGCTGTGAGGATTAAATAAAATAAAACTAAACTCATTAAGAGGTAAGAAAGTAAAGGTTGAGAGTTACACACAAATATTTTAAAGTAATTTTTCCAGAGAGGCAAAGAGAGTATATCTGTATTTTTATTAATTATGTTTTTCAACTTCTCATCCTCTCCCATTGTGTACTAATCCTTTATCACCTTGTCATTAGTTTTCTGTCTCCCTATATTGTAAGAAATCTCACTCAAAGCTAACCAATGATCTTGACACGAACTGATGATCTAATTCTTTTCAGTCTCAATTAGAACCTCTGTAGCATTGCTGAAAATAGATTTCTTTAAAAATATCTCCTTATTGTCTGCAAATAGTGACAGTTTAATTTTTCTTTACCTTTAGAGGAAAAGTTCTCTGTTTTTCACCATTGAGAATGATGTTAGCGGTGGGTTTTTCATATATGGTTTTTATCATGTTGAGGTATGTTCTCTCTACCCTCATTTTTCTGAGAATTTTTGATCATGAATGCTGTTGAATCTTGGCAAACGCTTTTTCTGCATCTATTGAGATGATCATATGATTTCTATCCTTTGTTTTATTGATGTGGTGTAAGATGCTGACTTTGTGACTCCTAAGCCTTCTTTGCATCCTGAGAATAGATCCCACCTGATTGTGGTGTTTAGTTCAGTGTTGAGTTCTATTTCTTTACTGTCCTCCTCTTGGAAATATTATGCCTTCAATTTTCACCTTATGCAAAAACATCTATTTCTATATTTATTTTTCTGGGTCTCTCCTTTAAAAGTTTGTACTTGCATGTTAAAAGATATTTTGGACAGCCTCACACAGATGTCCCAGCCACACTTTATAGTCAGCAACAATTTAACCCTGTAATCACTTAGGCTTTGACCTCACTCTAGTTCTTCATTCCTGTTGTGCTTTGTTGGGACACACTATCACCCCCCCCCCCCACTTTTCCTTCCACTACCATTTAGCACACAATTTGAAGAGAAAGTTCATTGGAAGCATTCATCTTTAGTTGAGGGCCAGTAAAGCTTTTGCTCAACTTTGATGTGGTGTAAATTCTTCTTCAGCATTCATGTATAAGAAAAACCTATTACTCCCAACAAATATGACTACTTGAAGTAGCTTATAAGAAATATTTGACTGGGGCATCTGGGTGGCTCAGTTGGTTAAATGACAGACTCTTAATTTCAGCTCAGAGTCCTGGGATCAAGCCCTATGTCAAGTACCAGGCTCATTGGGGAGTCTGCTTCAGGATACTCTCTCCCTCTGCCCATCCCCCCTGTTCACTCTGTTTCTCTCCCTAAAATAAATTAATCAATATTAAAAAAAAGAAATATGTGACCAATTGTGTTTCCTTTTTTGCTTGGACTGCTAAGAAACCACAGAAAAAGATTTAATGCAGAGTTATAAAAAAACATATTAGAATTTTGTTTCTAATCTTCTGATCCCCTGTTTTCTTTGAGTGCTCTTATTATGTAACTTTGTTTTTTTATAAGCCAACTAAAAATCGTTTATGCCTCAGGCTCACTAGAACCATGTGGAAGGCAATCTTGTGGTCTGTCTATTACATAAAGATGAAATGCACAGATAGATTGGATTCATTAAATAAACTACTTGAGACTGTGTCTCCATTCATAAAACTTGATAAGGCTAAGCAATTCAGCAGCAGGAGAATTGGGAACCTATAAAAATATAACAGAAAAATAGAACAAATTAAGTGGCTGTAGTTTTAAAGAGCTGTTTTGAAACACCATTTCATAGCTACCATTGTTTGAAAACCTGATAATCATTTTCAAAGCTCCATTTACCAAGTGAATCAAACCCTCTGCATAATGTGTGCTGCACCCACCATACAATCACGGAGCATGATAACTTTGGTTAGCACTATTAGATGTGGAAGCATCTCAATTCATTTATATTTTTTTAAGATCAAGGAAGAAATCTAATTCCAAGGACACATTAAAATCAGACATTCAGACTATATCTTAAGAAACTATCAGTTTTTTAAAAATTTTTTTCTCTTATTTGTTTGCTTGTTTTTATTAACAACTATGTATTATGGTTCAGTCATCAAGTAGACAGCACTTTTTTTCTGGAAAAAGTACATAAATTCAGGTAGAACAGTAAGATAAGCTCAGACACACCAGATTTGTCCCAGGTTTAGAGATACATCTCTTTCGGTTTGCCATCTTTTCTCACTACCCTTCTCTTGCAAGTAACACAATGAAAACAAATTTATGGCCTTTCTATTTTATCCTTCCTTAATATTCTTCAAATCGCCTGCAGATGATATAGAATATAACTCATTTCTGTCTCTAGGACTCTCCTTGTTAGGAAGTTCATTGCATCTATATAGGCTGATTCCAACTTATGAACTGGTAGTAGTCCAAAAACTCACTTTTTAAATCAGTAGCTAAGAATAGGAAACACATTTGCTCTTCAGAATGCCTTTATAAGCAGTATATCTGTCTCAGACTAACTTATAAAAGCAAAAGAAGCTTCAATTTATTGAAGATACACTAAATGTCTGATTATATATTACATATATCTCATTGTTGTCCTAATCACTTTTTTGTTTTTAATTGAGCTAATTCATACTCACATTAAGTACATAGAGTGCAAACATCTTCAATTCACAATTGAATACATTTATATGTGTGTATACATCTGTGGAATGGCCACCTGGATTAAGACACTGAATATCTCCCTCACTTCAGAAAGTTCCCTTTTGCTTCCATACCCACCCCATTCCATGGAGGTACAATTATTTGGACTTTAGTTTTGCTTGCTCATGAACTTCATATCAATGATATTATGCATCATTTAGTCTATCATGCCTGGGTTCTTTCTGAAAGATCTTTCAATGTTCCCACATATATCAGTAGAATAGCATTCCATTTTAAGAATATGCCACACTTGGGGCGCCTGGGTGGCGCAGTCGTTAAGTGTCTGCCTTCGGCTCAGGGCAAGAACCCAGCGTTCTGGGATCGAGCCCCACATCAGGCTCCTCCGCTAGGAGCCTGCTTCTTCCTCTCCCACCCCCCCTGATTGTGTTCCCTCTCTCGCTGGCTGTCTCTCTCTGTCAAATAAATAAATAAAATCTTTAAAAAAAAAAGAATATGCCACACTTTACTGCTTCCCTTATTGATTTTATCTATAGTTAAAACTGCAATGAACTCTTAATACTCTCAGAGTGCAATTGCAAAATCATATTGCTGGCATACATTTAGAAGAAACTGCCCAAGAGTTTTCCAAAATGGTTGCGGCAATTTTCATTTCCACTGAAAAATATGTGAGTGTTTAATTTCTCTATATTTTTGCCAAAAACTTCACATGGTCAGTAAACTGCCATGCAATTGAGTGTGTTACCATGATATTCCTTTATAGTTTATATTTGTATTTCTCTGTTGAAGAACTGATGTTAAGAATGGTTTTATTTGAATAGTGGCCATTTGGGTAGCTCCTCTTTTAAAAATATTTGTAGGATTACTTTATATAACCTGGAAATGAGTCTTATCTATCCCCATGACTTTTGAGAAAGGCAATCCTAACTCCACTTTAATAATGGTGAAAATGAGGTCCTCAGTGGTAAAACAATTCCCTAACATCATACATCTAGTAAGTGGCAGAGGAGGCTTGAAGTTTTTTCTGCCTCACTCAGTAGCCTGTGCTCTTCAGAGAATCCTACACCATGGAACACAGAATATAAGGTATAACCAGAATATGTGAAAACCGTCCAGGGACATAAGACCTCAGAAACATTTCTTTCTAGGATAAGAGGATGATGTCCTTCTTTCCACCAGTCTCCCTTCCCAAACAGTGGAAATAAGATATAATTAATAGCTCAATGAGGTAGGGACAAGGTGTCTGGGAAAAAAGAAAATTAGTATAAGTAAAATATGATGTATTTCAAACATTTATCCCAAAGAAGACTTGTTATAGGACGTATTTTTTGCTGTGTACAGAAGAGTAGTATAATGTGAAATGGATGATAAAATGTAAAATGACTTTAGTCTATTAAAACCTCTACAGATTCCCCTTAAATTCATAAAATTCAGCATTTCTAAAATTATTTGGCAAAAGAATACTTTTCCAAGGAATACCTATGAAGAATTTGTGAAAATTAGCTTGCCATGGAAATAGCTTCCCTTTTTCCTTTTGATCATTCATTTGCCTTCTTTCCTGACACACAGTGGAAATCTATGGGATATAAATATTTTCCTACTCACTAGCATACACACAGAAACACACAGCATATATTGAAATACATAAACTTTAAAACAAAAATACAGATTCTTGTAAGCATTGATACAAAATACTATCCCAGTGAAAAAGGGAAATTAATAGTAACAGCAATACATGCCTCAGATATTAGCTTGGAAAAGGCAATCATTTAAAATTCATGCTATGGAGATAGTAACTAGAATGACCAACTATGTTATGGTCTTAGAAACAAAAAGGTAAAAGTGCCACCCCACCTTGCACCCTCAATGCAAAAGATACTGCCACTAATTCAACGAATGTCCAAATGTCTGAACAGCAGAAGCTTGGAAATTTCATAGGCTCAGGGAGGTGGGTTCTCATGCATCCCTGTGGTCAGTATGCAAGGCAGGCTGGACTGGCCCCTTAGTTATATAACAATAGGTTTACCCATTATCCCTAATTTTAAAACCAGATAGTTCACTCTTTTAGTAATCGAATGAAGTGGAATTTATTAGGAAGAACTATTACCAACTCCTATATTAATAAAGTAGTACATTTTAGCTATAAAAAAGGCCACAAGGACAATATAAACTTTGTACTTTCTAAATATCTTTTCTAAGAGAATGCACAGAAATGTTTGCATGGATTTCTGTTTAGTAATGCCCTTAGTAGCATTATTCATTATACACACACACTCACATGCACACACACACTTATACATGCATATAGACAATAGTACATAAAATGGCTTAATGTTAACAGAGCGCTTTAAATGAATACAAAAATTTTTAAGGCCACAGAAATTATTAAGATATGTTGGATCAATAACATCAACAAGATCTACCAACTCTATATAAATTGTATGTATATCCTCAATGGTGACACCCAACTGAATAGCAGTCACAACTTTTTGATATTGTTATCATATATGATACATTCTTTATGATGTTGTAAGTTATGTCTGTGACCTAATGCTGACTCAAAAGTGGATAAAGAACTCTAGCATTATTATAGATATAGATTTAATTATGTGTATATGTCATGACATGATTACATATTTATATATTTCTGTATATGGAATAATAAAGTTTTGAATGTTGGTTTTACAGGTTTTTGTTATTATAATTCAAAAATACATTTACCTGAAAGTCATTCAAAGAACTACATGTTAGAATTTATGTTGGATTAAAATGTATTAGTAAGCCAGGAGGTAAGTTGAAAATGCATATAAAATTAAAACCAATTTAATAGAGACAAGAAGAATATGAGATGACAGATACTGAAAACATAGAACACAGAAGGAGTAGAATTGAATTAATAACCAAGAGTAAGTTGTTTATTGCGACCCATCTTATTTACACCTCTTTACAAAAGGATTTGAGGTAGAAATAAAAAATAAAAGAAAACTTTCCAGAACTTCACAAAAGCATTGAGATTGAATTCACAATGATTTCAGTAAAATTACCAAGAAAATAGTTTTAAATTTCAAGGAAAAGGAAAAATTTTTTCTATGTCTCTAAAAGAACAAAAGCAAAAATCTTTCAAAGAAGGCAAAACATTATTGTTTCAGTCCTTTCTGCTGTGACAGTCAACATCAGAAGGTAATATAGTGGGATAACTTCAGAGTCTTACAAAAGAAGAGGTGTGATCCAAGAACTTTGCTTTACCCAAGCAAGTTGTCATTCATATGTGAAGATGAGAGACAGTTTCAGACCTGTGAACTTTCATAAAATTTACCACAATTTTATTCTGCAGAGATTGAGAAAATAACAATAAATAAACGAAAACACTTCTGGGCAAAGAAGTTGCTTAGAATAAAAAAAAACCTGGGCAATAACTATTTACTTAAAAAAAAAAGATAAGCATTTGTTACATGAAGTAGATGTGCAAATATAAATATATAAGCAATTTTAGCATTAGAAATGAAAAATGTTTCTTACATTGTAACTGCTGTTGGGAGAGAAAAGCATGCAGAAAGACATGTACCCCCTACACCAAAAGGTGAAGAAAGAAGGAAAGAAAAGTTATAATAGAGATGCATCATATTTCTTGTGAGCTAGTTATGATTTTAAATCCATATCTAATAAAATCAGAGATTAACCTTAGTATTTGACTGAATGTTAAAGATATAACCAAAAAAACCCCCCAAAATTAGTGGTATCATTTAACCCAGAAGCAAATGGATAATTCAATGTAACAATCTTAATACATCAGTAGGCTAAACAATTAACACTTTTTATAATTCCAAATTCAATAAAAAGAGAAAATCTACCATGTCTCCCAGTAAAATATTTTCAAAGAATAGAAAAATTCCTTTTGGAAATAGCCACATAACCCACAACTAACACTGCAATATGGCAAAATGATGATGATTAACCTCTTGAATTCAGGGACAAGCAAGTTTATTTTCTGTTATCAATACTTTTCAATATTAAAGAGCCTTGATAATTCAAGAGGAAGAATGAGTAAAAATACTTGTTATAAAGGTAAATGTTATTGTAGATAACACTACATGCATTGGCAGGGATCAGCTAAATTCTCACTAGTAATAACAAAGGAAGTCATAATGATTCCTGATGAATGAGAAACAATCCAACATTTATGTACCTCAGCCAAGACCGTTAGGAAAGCACAAATGATAACAGACACTATTACAAAAATAAATGTATGTGATGGCAAAATCTTAGCTACTCCTCACACTAGCAACAACGAAGTTCTGAGTAACACTCCTCTCCCCGGAAAAAAAAGAGCTGTTGAGGAAACTTTATTGAGTTTCAGGAGAATAATGGAATGGAAATAAATGGAAATATATATAATGGACCTGGTCTCCTATTTAATACTGTATGAATATAGTAAATACTAAAAACCATATAGAGTCTAAATATTTTAAACTAATTGATGCACCCAAATAGTAAACACTTTCTGAATATAATAAATATATGTTTAACATAATTCCAAACACAATCAAAATGTAGCTTTTAGAACTATGATTGATGATTGAAAAATACATATGGAAAAAATTTAATGAGTGGCACTTGAAATAATAATTATTGTGCTATTGTTGGTGTTACTACTACAATACTATAATGCTTCCTCTATGATTTGCTGAATGTTGGACATTTTCCTTAGAGTTTTTGTCTTAATCCTCCAAAAATCTGATGAGGAAGTTACTATTATTACAATAGCCCTTTTTTTTAATTAGATGAGAAAACTGGTGTTTGGAAAGCTTATATGTTGCCTGCTATGGCAGAGGGAAAATAACAGACTCAATATTTGAATTTCCCCTCAGAAAACAACACTTATGACAATGTGAGCCTGACTCTAAAGCAGGAAATCAGATATGTACAACAGAATGCAGATCGGGCATCTGAAAACCTCACATGAAATTTTAAAAATGGTAAAGTGAGCTTTTCAAAAGAAAGGCAGAATCATTAATAGATAGTATTGTGGCACCCTGCTAGCAATTCATGAAAGGGGAGAAATTAGACACAACTCACTCAATGGTATAAAATAATTGTCAACATTAAACATCAAAAATTATCACCCAGCAGTGTATGAGTAATGTAGATGTCACATGTCCTACAAATACACTTGTTCTAGGATATTATGACAGCAAGTACTACTTAGAGGGTATTACAGTTCCCAGAGACCCCATGGATGGTGGCACCAGACTACTATGAAGAGGTTTGCCTTCTGCCCTATCCACTTTAGCCACTGCCCAGAAATTACCCATCTGTCCGCACTTAGAATGCACAGCCAATTGCTCTGATGTCTGCCATGCCCTAGCACCATGAGGAGGTTCAAGTAGAGACTCTATTCCATTGAGCAATGCTAATGCTAATAATCTATGGTGGGGAAAAGAATACAGGATTTCGAAGCACAGAGGTAGACGGCAAACTTGGTTCCACTTTCAATTGTTGCGGGATGTTAGACTCAATATCTGCAAAAAGGCAGTAACATTGCCAAATTTACTGTGTTATTTTAAGAATCGGAACTAATTTCCTGGTAAAACACCTGCATAATTCCCAGAATAGCACCTAACAAATTCTTTTTTTAATGATTTTATCATTAATATGATAATGATTAAACTCATTATTAAAAAGCACCAAAAAATGGAGAAAGCATTTTTAGGTACATGCCATAGAATGGCAACAGACAAAAGAGATGATCCACAAGATGTGGGGGGAACAGCAAATTCTGTCAAGTGATCTTAAGCATATTTCCCTTCTTTTACAGAGTAAGCAAATGTTATTCCTGCCCAGAAATACTCTCAGTCTCATCCTTCAGTGACTCTGTTCCCTAAAATACTTACCTCGCTGCTTCTTGGCGAAGCACCCAAGAGCAGGGCTCAGTGTCAGTCTCTTCATGAATCACCTTTACCTGCCCTCAAGATATTGCTCTTCTCCTCAATAGTCTTCCCACACATTCTGCATCTTCCCCATATTACAAATACTCCAAAGGGATCACAGATTGTAATAAAATCCATACCATTTCATTTAAAACATGGGAAAATGTATACAAATTTATTCCTTATACAGAAAATAAAAAGAAAAATAGAAAAAAGTTTCATTGTGTGGGTACATGTGTATGGAGGTAAAAAAGCAACAATTGTGTCTATAAATGACCATCAATTACATCAATATATGAGTGTGAGACAAAGATAGCAATTTTGTAAAATGAATAATATACATATGGGCATACCATAAACAAAGCTGAAAACAAATAGTAATAGAAAAAGAGGAGAAGAGAAGGGAAACAAGAAAAGAAATATAGAAGGAAAACCACATGGGAAATGTTTATCCAGAGCAAAGAAATGTAAATTAAAGACAAATCTATTTTTTTTGGCAATCATTAAAGTAAAAAACATGAAATAAGCCAGCGCTGACAAGATATTAAAATTGGATTAACTATTCAGGGATGCTGTATACAAATAATCTGCACAATATTTTAGAAAACATATAATATAGGTAATATGTAAGAAAAGCCATAAAAATGATCTTGTCCTTTGACAAAGAAATTTTATGTTTAAGACCTTATTTTAGGGTAGTAAACTTTAATGTAAGGAAAGGATAATATGTTTGAAGATGTTCTTTGATGTAGTTTTTGTAATGTCAAAATTTGGATGAAAGTTAAAAATTCAATCTTAGGGAATGGTGACATAATAAATTACTGTAAATTGCTATGCAACTGAATTTTGATGCAGATCTAAAAATATACTTGTAAGGACAGAAAAATTTACTTGATGCTAAAAAAAAAAGCACACTACAAAGTGCCATGTGCCGTGCAATTCAAGTTCTGACAAATAAGGTATATACGTGGAAGAAAGTAGGCAAAACATTGTACAGTAACCTATAATTGTGTTAAATTAATGGATTCTTGCCTGTCATAATTTATACAACAGTGTTTGGTATTATTTTATTTGATTTTCAGTGACTATATTTTAAGCAATATGTATTATGACATATTTTTATTTGATTGTATATGATCAAATGAGTAATTTCATTTGCTACATAAAGTTTCTGTTCCATTAAATTGACAAAACTAATGCACAGATCCTTTCACTACAAGCATGTAGAAATGTTGGATGAAGATAACTAGCAACTTTAAAACATGCATAACTACAAGATAGAAAAATAAATCCCAAGTACCAGAAACAAAGGAATTGAAAACAAAAATAATTAATGGGTGAGCTGATGCTCTGGAGTAGATGAGAAGGAGGGAATAGAACCAGTGACCTACTGTATACTTGAGATTTAATGCCCACACAGGACAGGAGATAAGGTATTAGGCCTATACAAGGCTAGAAGTTGAAATAAACCCTACTTAAGATGGCACCCTCATTAAACAGAACTGTAAAGATCTGTTAGTAAGGATAAGCAAACAAGCAAACTTTTTTACCTGGGCTCTAGGTGGAAAAAAGAAAGCTTCAGAGTAGAAATCAGTCACTACTTGTTTTAGAAAATACTTTTCTGATGTGGAAATCAACATGCCAAGAACTTAACACAAAACAATCGAGCCAGAAATTCTCCTATGATACCCAGTAGAAGCAAACACATATCCAGAATAGAGGGATTATTACACCACAGATCACATAAGATTTATAAACAGAAATAAAAACAAGTCCTCTTGAAAATAAGATCTTATTTAAAATAAGAAAAAAAAAAACGGTCTGTCTTGAATGAGTGTCAGCAGATGAAAAAAATAGGAACCTCCAAACCTAAGATAATTGTGCAAGAATCTAAAAAGGGCCTGTAAAACAAAAGTCTAATGATTAAAAGATAAAAATAAATAAATCCACATGATAAGAACTTTTCATTATGAAAACACAACTAAAATAAAATTCGTTATATTTGAAGATGGATTTTGTGGATTGACAGAGCTGTCTAAATCACCTAAAATAGAAGTGTAAAGGTTAAATGTCACCAAGGAAAAGGGAGTCCAAGTTCTATCTAATATTAACTACAGTCAGAGAGCTTAGAAGACACAAGATACTCAAAGAAATAATGGCTAAGAACTTGCAGAGGTGATGAAAGACATGAATTCTCAAATTAAACATTCAGAGTAAACTCCAGGAAGATCTGCACTCTGACCCATTTTGTTGAAAATGAAGAATACCAAAGGCAAATATCAAAACTAGCCAGAGAGAAAAAGGTTATTAAGACAAAATAAACACCCTTAAAAGGATATCTTTCTTCTCAATAGCTAACAAATTCAGAAGTGAGTGTGTATGTGTGTGTGTGTGTATGTATATATATATATATAAATGTGTGTGTGTGTGTGTGTGTGTGTGTGTGTATATATATATATATATATATACTTCATGACCAAACAGGGTTTATCCCAGGAGTGAAAGAATGGTTCAACATTTTCCTACTTATACATTTAACTCCTCAAAATAATAGATTAAAGAATGAAAGTCATATGTTCTTTCCAGTAAATACAGAAAACTCATATGACAAAAGTCAATATCCATTTATAGAATGGATATAGAAAAGAAGTCCCCCTAACCTAGTAAAGATGACCAAAAACTTATAGTACTATCACAGTAATGGTAAAAATGAAAATAATCCCTCTTAAAGATAGAAAAAGCATGGAGGTACACTCTCCATGCTTTTATCTAATAATGTACTCAATTTCAAAGTAAGCTAACGAGACAACAATCAAAAGGGAGAAACAACCCACTGATAATGTGGTTGCCCACATAGAAAATTTAAGCAATTCTGAAGAAAGTAAGAATGTTCAGCAAGTCTGTTTTCCTACACACGAGCAAAGGATTACTGGAAAATGTCTTAAAAGGTAGCATTCACTAAAGGAATGAAGCTATAAGGTATAGGTTAAGAAATTTAACAAAATAATTGGAGAAATTTACAAAACATGATATAAGGACAAAAGATGATGCATCTAAATGAAGTAAATCATTTTTCTTGGAAGGAGGACCATTAAAGATGGCAAAGAATTAAATAAACTATGGGTGTAGTTCACTTACAAATGAAATCTCAATGGAATTTTTATGAAACATAAAAAATCTTATACTAAAGCTCAGGGAACAGTCAAAAGTTAAGAGAGCAATATAAGAATAAGAAAGGGTGAACTCACCTGTGAGAGATCAAAATCTATTATATAGTACTATGTAGCTACAGTAAATAAGATTATCATAGTAAATGGACATCAAAATCAAGTTAAAACCTTCCTGTTCTTAAAATAATGCAATTTATGTAAAATATAAATGTACAAAATTATGTTTCAACATACACATATGTAATAAAAGTATGAAAACCTTCCAGAAGATGATGTATATCAACTTCCAGATAGTGGTGCCCTCTGGGGAGAAAGAAAAGAGGAAAGTAATGAAGAACAGGGTCTTTGCTGTGGAGGCTGCCCTGTGTACTGCTGGGTATTTAGTAGCATCCTGGCTCTACCCATTAGATGAGAGTTGCACCCCTCCTCCTAAAACCCACAATTAAAACTGTCTCCAGAAATTGTCAAAAGTTCTCCAGTGGCAAAATTCCTTCCAGTGGAGAAACACTGTAGCCAACTAAGTCTTTGGTATTAGTTTTCAAAATGAAAGGGGTGGGGAAAGGAACAAAAGAGAGGTCTGTATTGAAAGGACACAATGTCAACATCCATTAAATCTGAGCGGGTGGGAGGGAAATGAGTGTCAGTCATATTATTTTTGTGTTTTTATTTATCTGAATTTTCAAAATTTTAAAGTGTCAGCAGATAGTATAGCACTAGAATTTAATTGTTAATAGTGGCTGTAGTTTAAAACTGTCTTGCTTTGTAATCTGACTTGTATTTCAGTACTTACATGATTTTGTCCCTGCTTCCTATTTTCTCCAAGCTACAGTTTTCAAATCTGGTAGTTGTGAAAATTAAGTTAAATAACCATATTAAAGTCTTAGCACAGTCCTAGAACATAGTGAATGTTCAAAAGCAAAGTTCTACTGAAATTTTAAATTAATAGTACTTTGTTCATAAAGTCATTATGGAAACATTCATGATATATGGATAAATAAGTCATTGTTATAATAATAGGCATAACTATAAGATACTTTATTTTTCCAATTGAAGATACTTCTGAAAATATTTTGTGTGGTCAATTTTATTTTAAAATGAAAACTTGAAAATAATTATTTGATTGAAAAAAACATGAACAAAAATAGCCACAAAATAACAGCAGAGATTAAATACTGAAGATGTCACAAGGTCAGATGGATCCAAAGAATGACCTTTATTGTCATTCTCTTGGTTTGTGTCTCATGTCAAAAAAGACATACCTGACAACAAATTTTTATATATTTTATAAAATATCATAAAAGGCAAAAACTCTTGTTATATTCTAATAAATGCAAAACATTATATATAGATTTTAAATTATAGGATTCTTTTAAAAAATTTTTTAAAAGATTTTATTTATTTATTTGTCAGGGAGAGAGAGAGGGAGGGAGCAAAAGCAGGGGGGGAGAAGCAGGCTGTCCGCTGAGCAGTGAGTCCAAGGTGGGACTCAATCCCAGTACCCTGGGATCATGACGTGAGCTGAAGGCAGACTCTTAACTGAGTGTGCCACACAAGCATCCCAAATTATAGGATTCTTAAGATGACTTTAACTAGAATAGGTAAATTAACTACTTGTCTCAAGTCCTTAGAGTGTGTTAGAATAAGTTCAGAAAAATGAAAACTGTGAAAATGTTTTGTTTTAGAGCTTCATACACAATGAACCTGTTTTCCCACACTTCTTAGGTCACCAATATTACAACTTATTTATTTTGAAAAATCCAGAATGGCATCTTAAAATTAGATGTTCGTGCTATGAAATTTTTGTTAAGATTCACATTACAGAGAATAGGAATTTAGCTTTCAATAATTTATTTTTTACAAGATTTATTTATTTGAAAGAGAAAGAGAGTACATGCATGAGTTGGGGGTAGGGGCAAGGGCTAGAGGGAGAAGGAGAAGCAGACTCCCTGCTGAGCAGGGAGCTCCACGTGGGGCTGGATCCTAGGACCCTGGGATCAATAACCTGAGCCAAAGGCAGCCACTTAACCAACTGAGCCACCCAGGCACCCCTAGCTTTCAATAATTTAAACTGTGGTCCACAAACCTTGAATTTCTTTAACATAGGATGTCTAGAAAACCCAATTTTTAATCAAGATGGAGTACTGGGGGCTGGCAGGGATGTGTGGTAATGTCAGTGAAGTATCAGCAACCACAATCTGTAGGCTACTTTGGCTTTGACAAGGCTGACAGGAGTTGCTGGACATCTTCACAATATCTGGGTTAACTGCTACATACAATAATAACCCTCTTTTGAATATTACCCAACACTGGAGAGACGACAAAATGTTCAGAACTAGGTTTTCTTCTTCTATCTTTGTGCCTAAGTTTTTTTAAGAGTTCTTTTAAATGCAAAGAAAACATTTATGACATTATAGGAAACTCAAATTGAATGCATACCTGATCCATCAGCCTAAATATTTTTGTATTAAGAAAACAATCACAATTATAATAACAATTTTATTCAAAATTATTTCAAAAAGAGGCACACGAAGAAAATTAAAACATGTTTCTTAGCATTTTCAAATAATTAAATGTTAGTAAAGCAAGAGATACAAATAAATTGAGTGCTTAATTCATTTAATATATTAAGATTGTTTCACTGTGTCTGATCATTTGAAATTTAAATTGTAATAGCCTCCTACAATACCCAAAACTCATTCAAGCACTTCAGATTGGCCTGAATGAAAATTTGGCATTATTTGTCATGTGACACATGTGGCCACATTAAATTCAATTATTCTTGTGTACTATTGGCTTTAAAAAAAGGAAAACTTGAAGAAACAGAACACAGGTTAGTTTAAAGAATAAAGAATAATTCAGAAAAACAAAATCTAACTTAATACTAGGAAGACTTCTCTCAGAATCCCATACCAGAAAGTATATATATATATAGTAATTCCTGTAAAGATTTGAGAGCTTAGTTGTGTTTGTGTGATTTCTAGCTATTAGTAATCTCACTTTTATCTAGAGATATCTTTATGTTATTAATTCAGAGTAGTATACTTGTAAGACATGATCAAACAATATTTTCCTAATATAGAAATTGATGAATAAGATAAAGCTTGTGTATTCACAAACACATGTGTATATGTGTCTGTGTGTGATATTTGTAACAAATACACTAAATTTATTCATTTTGGAAATACAATGTAAAATGTTAATGTTTGCTTATTTTAAATAGTGGCACCATTTCCTTATATATATACGTGTGTGTGTGTGTGTGTGTGTGTGTGTGTGTGTGTGTATTATTTATTTATTTATTTTAAAGAGAAAGGTGTCAGATGCCTTTGTGACACCTGAGTGGTTCAGTCACCTAGGCATCCAACTCTTGATTTCAGCTCAGGTCGTGACCTAAGGTCCTGAGATTGAGCCCTGCATTGGGCTCTGCACTCACCTGAAAGTCTGCTTGAGATTCTCTCCCTTCCCCTCTGCCCCTCTCCAAGCTTGTGCATTCTCTCTTTCTCAAAAAATAATAAATCTTTAAAAAAAATGTCAGAGGTTTAACTGCTTCAGCCACCCAGATGCCTCACTAGTAGCACCATTTCTGAAGCTAACTGCTGAAGCAGTTAAGCCTCTGACATTTTTTTTAAAGATTTATTATTTGACATTCATTATTTGACATTTTCTTTTTTATGAATTCATTATTTTCCAAATCCCACCACTACCTCCAAATGGAAAAAACAAGTAAGAAAACAAAAAACAACATTACAAACAAAACCAACAATGCTCTGTTATCCTAATATTTGAAAAGTTTCAAGAGATTAGTGAAGATTAAATGTTCTTGGGAGTCGTGAAAAGGGATCATTATAAATTCTTCTTCCTGTTATTGCTACATAATAACAGTCAAATCACTTCTCTTAATATCAAGAATTTAGTGTTAGAATTTCATTTAGTGTTAGTATTCTCTGGAAGAGAAAATTTTAACAATCCAAGAGAACACCACCTAAAAATTACACTACATTACACTAGCTAAAGTACATAAATTCATTATTGTATTTCAGTTAAAATCTAATAACCTTATTACACTCATAAGGGAAATGTCAAGAAGCTTATCTTTTACTTACAAATAACACCATTTGTCTAAACTATAAAGTTCTAAGTCTAATCTTGCCATTTACTGTGTGAGGTTGAACATACAATATGAATGCCCTGAGCCATAGCATTCACAAATGAACACTGTGGATAATATTCATATCTGTAGAGCGCCTAGCACTTTCCAAAAGAAGTAATCTATTAAAAAAAAAAAAAGAAATCCTTTTTTCAGATTCCTGCTTATAAGATGCATGTTTCCATTGTCTTGTGCCCATTATAGAGATGAGGCAGCTGAGGAACAGATAATTAAACTATACAAATCACATTAAATTAGTGAACTAAAGTAATTCAGATTGTCTAATTTCTTTTATAGTTGAAAGAAACACTAAACTTTTATTTCACTATTTCTGTTGTTCATCTTTAATTAAATAACATACCCAAATCCACTCACCATGTTTCCATAATAGCTCTCAAATAAACATTCACTTATCCAAGCTGAAGAAAACTTCAGAAATAAACTCTACTGTTGACAGATTTGATTACTGTATTTCCCTTATGATAATTGCAATGTAACAATTAAGAAAATTTAGCAAAGTATTCACATATATTTTCTAACGAGATTCTAAAACAAAATTCTGAAGTTATTGTTTAAATCATTTGTTCTTGTTTTTCAAAACATATTTTTAAATCTTTTTTAAATAAGAAAATACAGGGCAGAGTTTTTAAAAGGGTCATCAAAACTAATAATTTTTAATAATTAAATGAACTTCACAAAAGACACAATGTAATTAAATCAGAAATAAAGTTTCCTGGTAATGATTTTGTTTACAGAATGTTTGAGTAGGCTAAAATAAAAGGTTTAAATGGAACACTCATCATCTTAGAGTCCCTGGAATACTACAAAATTATGGTACAGATTTTTCAGTCTTCAAATTAGCATCCAGTTATATTATGTTCTAAACCTGTATCCCAGGATTTACACAGAGGACAACTAACACGAGGGCTACTTTTCTGTAATATGGACAACACTGACTATCTCTCAGATATTGGTCTTTTATATAAAAATACATTGCTTTCAGGAAAGATGGAGAAAAAGTGGATGCTTTAGAAACATAAACTGAATATACACTCTGAATATGACTTCAACCATATACCGCATATTCTGAAGAATAAATAGGCAGATAGAATACAGTTTGAAAAGTGCTGGACAAGACACCAGGAATGAAGTCACAATTCCATTAATCAAGAATAGATTGTGGTTGGGAAAAGTATAGACTATTCTTAAGGACTCTCAAAACTATTCAGTCTGAAGGGACTGTATTTGGCAGGGATGTTGAAGAAAATTCATGGCCTTAATTATTATTATTATTAATATTATTATTATTTATTTATTTTTATTATTATTGAGGTCCTGAGTTTTCCATCCCCTAATGAACAGGGACAAATCTGTAGGCAAGACATGACAGGAAGACAGATACGAATGACTACTATCACCCTGATACAAGTGGAGTCCAAAAAAACAAAAGTCCTCATGCTAACAGTTTTATGCCCTATTTTCCTGGAAATGGCGGTTAAACACAGGAGGTAAAATTCTAATTCCACCTCCCCTTGACAAATCTGCCACATTTAGATGATGATTCATTTCAGGGCCAGCCTGATTTATCCACAGTACATAAGTTTCAAAAGACAGGCACAAGTAATAGAATTCCCTTCAGTGTGGCTTCAATGGTTTGAAGTCCTATCCATCCTCCATCAGGAAGCTGAGAATGATGAGTAGTGAGTAGAAACCATCAAATTTCAGCCCTCCACTTGGTATTAAAAGGAGATTGAGGGGATCAAAAACGATGGGTGAGTAGGAAGACCCTCTCCTCTCCTCTCACCAACACAACTAGATAACTATCAAATCATCCTAAGCACCCCAGAAATCTGCCTGAAGACTGATGGAACACATTCCACAACTAAAGGGAGAGAAGAGCCCACATCAAAGAAGGTAGGAAGTGCAGAGACATGGTTTAGGGGGGAAATGGATTGTGACTGCTGCAGAGGGGAGTGAGCCATGCTCATGGAGAAGGGAGAGTGGGAGAGAGAGAGAGAGGAGCACACAGGGGAATGCACAAGGAGAAGGTTTTCCGCAAAGTGATTGGCTTGGGAAATGAGAGGGGTTGAAATGTGTGAGTTCTTAAAACCAGTCGACCTGAAAGCCTGGTGTTTTAAAGGCCAGGAGGTTTAGCTCTGATAGATTCTAGAAGGTACAGCCCTGCTCCTGAAGAGAAGGCAGGCAAACAACCCGGGGGCAGATGGCATGGAGAAAATGATCTCAAGAATGTCTGGAGCACACAGTGGGGAGATTATTCACTTGTCTCAGAGAGTGTCCTTGCAAGGGAACATTCACACAGACACCTCTCAGAACAGGGGAGCTGGGCAGCATCATTCTCCTCCCACATCCCTTGGCACAGAGCCACCAGCCAGAGACAGTGCAGGGTCAACACTGGCTGCCTAACTTCCCTACACTAAGCCCCACCCCCTGCACTCTGATAGGACTACCCTTCTAAGTCCAGCTTGCCTCAGTTTTAGAATGACAGGTCCCTCCCTCAGAAGACCAGAACAAACCCTTGTACACACTACATCTCTCAGAGAGTTCTACAAGACCTCATGTCTGGTGGAGATGGTGTCAGGTTCCATTTAACAAGCAGACCAGAGCACACCTAATTAAAACTGACCATAGGCCAGGGACCAAACACTGCCCATAGTGTTTTCAGGAGCAGGAGATATAACTGGTTTTTCTAACACAGAAAAGAAGGCAGGGACTTAGACAAAATGCCAAGACGGAAGAATTTATCCCAAATGAAAGAACAAGATAAGGCCACAGCCAGAGATCTAAATGACACAGATATAAGTGACATACCTGGTGGAGAATTTAAAGTAATGATCATAAGGATATTTGTAGGGCTTGAGAAAAGAATAGAAAACATCATGGGGACACTTACCACAGAGATATAAGAGAGAAAAAGAATCAAGGATGAAGAATGCAATAAATGAAATTAAAAACAGGCTTCATGCAATGAACAGAATATTGGAAGGAGCAGAGGAATGAATTAGTGACCTAGAAGACTAATGGGAAATAATGAAAGTGAACACAAGAGAGAAAGAATTATGCAACATGAGAATAGACATAGGGACCTCAGTGACTACACAAACATAATAACATTTGTATTATAGGAGTCCCAGAAGAAGAGAGAGAAAAGGGGGAAAAATTTATCTGAAAAAATAATAGTGAAAACTTCCATAATCCGAGCAAGGAAACAGACATCCAGATCCAGAAGACACAGAGAACTCCCATCAAAATCAACAAAAGCAAACCCACACCAAGACATATTGTAATTAAATTGCCAAAATATAGTGATAAAGGAAAAAAATTAAACCTGCAAAAGAAGTTAGTAACTTACAAGGGAAAATTCATAAGGCTAGTAGGGGATTTTGCAACAGAAACTCCAAGTCGGAAGGGAGTGCCAGGGTATATTCAAAGTGATGAATGGGAAAAATCTGCAACCAAGAAAACTCTATCCAGCAAGGCTATCATTCAGAATAGAAGAAGAGATAAGGAGTTTCCCAGACAAACAAAAACTAAAGAGTTCATGACCACTAAATCAGCACTGCAAGAGATATTGAAGGGGACTCTTTGAGTGCAAAGGAGAGACCAAAAGTGACAAAAGACAAGAAAGGATGAGAGAAAATCTCCAGAAACTATGATAAAACAAGTAATAAAATGGCAATAAACACATATTTATCAATGATTACACGGAGTGTCAGAATGGATTAAAAAAGACCCATATATATGCTGCCTACAAGAGATTCATTTTAGACCTAAAGACACACATAGATTGATAGTGAGGGGATGGAGAAAAAAATTTATCATACAAATAATGTCAAAAGTAAGTTGGAGTAGCAATACTTATATTGGACAAACTAGACTTTTTTTTTTTTGCTTTTATATATATTTTTTAATCCTTCTTCAGTATCAGAGCAGTACTGGCCTCAGGGAATGATCTTAAATGCATTCTCTTTATTCCATTATTTGTAAGATTTTGATAAAGATTGTAATTAATTATCTTTTTTAATATTTGGTATAATTCACCAATAAAAGAAGAATGAAATACAACTTTCATATACTGACAGGGTGAGTCAATGTGATATTTCATACACTATTTTGGTGGCAAATATGTGCCATATTCATAGATTTAATAGAAAGAAAAAAAAGCAATATTTTTTTATAAACTGAAACAATAAAGAAGGAAGGAAGAAAAGAACATAGCATGCAGAGAAGTATAAAAATATACTGGAAAAATAGTCCCTAAGAACAGAAGAAAATATTAGATAAATACAATTTCATTACTACAGGAACACATTTCAGAAATGTGGACTATAAGGGAACAAGGGTAAAAATAAGTAAATAGAATAGAATCAAGACCTAACAGAACTTATCAGATTTTAATATGTTAAATTGTAGACTAACATTGATGCACTAAGACATGGAAGAGAAACTTGAAGGGGCAAGAGTGCACTGATAGAAAAAAAAGAACAAACATTAATATACTGGAAAGATTTAACGAATGTTGAAGAATACAATTCAAATTATAAATAATTGCTGTGTCTATTTCAAATAGTAGTCTGTATAGTAAACAAAAAACCTCTATTCAATTCTATACAAATACACAATAATAATAAGCCCTTCATGTTGCAGAGAATAGATTTGAAGATTTGTAGATTGTAGACCTACTTTGTTTTTTTTTAAAGATTTACTTATTTACTTTATAAAGAATGAGCAGGGGGAAAGGGACAGAGGGAGAGAGAGAGAGAGAATCCTGAAGCAGACTTCCTGCTGAGTGTGGAACCCAATGAGAGGCTCCATCCCAGGACCATGAGATCAAGACCTAAGCCAAAATCAAGAGTCAAAGGCTCAACCAACTAAGCCACCCAGGCATCTCAGCCTACTCTGTCTTTTTAAAAAATATTTTATTTATTTATTTGACACACAGAGAGAGAGAGCACAAGCAGGGGGAACCGCAGAGGGAGAGAGAGAAGGAGGCTTTCTGCTGAGTGAAGAGCCTGAAGTTGGGCTTGATTCCAGGACCCTGGTATCATGACCTGAGCTGAAGGCATATGCTTAACTGATTGAACCACCCTCATGGCCAGCCTACTCTATATTTTCTAAAATTTAATATGAGATGCTCAACACCAAGTCATTGTAATGCCATCAAGTTATGTCATTTAAGAAAGTGCTCCCCATATACACAAAGAAATGAAGTGTCATTTACAAAGTAGGAAAGGAAACTATTCAGTATTCTCTACAGTTTATTTAGATGTTAGAAAATACCTTACTGGAGTTTTCATGGGAAAAGTGTGCAACTCAAATTACAGCTAATATGTTTTTCATATTGAATGTAACAAAAATATTTATCAATATAGAAGATTCAGGAAGTATATCGTCCATTTATCTTTTTTGAAAGACATAACTTGAGAAATCTGAAATGAATCACAGAAAAGGATTCACAGATATGCTTCAAGAAAACAAGAAGTTGCAAAAAATAATCTGATGAATAGTGATGGAGTGGGGAGGTGAAAATTACAGGAGAAATTCAAGAAGAATTGAAGGACAGAATGTAAAGTAGTAGTGATTGCTTGTGTGGATTCAGCAGATGCAAAGTGACAGAGGAGATCTCACAGGAAACCAAGAGAACATCACCAGGACATGAAAGCCCTTTGTCCATCCGGTATCGATGCTAGTTTTAAAGGTCTCTTTGATTTAAGGCAGATTTGGTATATTGTATGATTATTTTCCAAGCTGGTTTAAGGGTAGGTGGGACAACATTTTAAGAATAATAGTATGTTCAAAATCAACCTTTCCTCATAGTACTTGTTGGTCTGCTCTGCTGGGCTCTGCCAGTTTCTCCCTAGAGGTCCATGACCTCAGTTATCAATATCAGACAACTCTAAGTTCAGGTTCCTCAAATTCTGGTTGCACACAGATCACTCATGGTGCTTAAAAATACTAAGCTAGAGGTCTGAAATGAGGCTCAAGCATATCTGTAAAACAATCCATACATGGATTTGATGCTCAAACAGTTTTGGGGTCTAACTCCCTTGTGTCATTCAGAGTTAGCTAAGATTTTTGAGAAGGCAAAGGGATGCAAGCACCCATTTTAAATTTGGCCGCAAAATTGGTCATATAAGAAATTGTTAATCTGAGTTACGGAATCCTCTAATAATAGAGATCTTCAAAAGAACTAGTGAAAAATAGAAAAAAAATATGATAACGTTTCCCTCCTCCACTGATTTTATTTTAGTTCTCTTACCTTCTTTTCTTGGATTTAAATATAGCCCAATAAAACCCACAAAATGAAAGGCTGTTTTTCTCATATAAAAGTCTATTGGGTTTTTGGAGAGGGAAGGAAAGAGGAGAAGAAAAATGATTAAAATCAACATTTAATTGGTACCCACTGCTGTGCCAGGTAATATAAAATTCACTGTATAATTTATTTATTAAAATATAGAGGTTATCACTAAAATAAATTAGAATTTGCTTTATCTATTATCTAGACTCAGCTCAGTGACTGACACATGAACAAATCAAAATTTATTTATCGAACATGAATGTATAAGTAAGTGAATGAATGAATGAATGAATGATAAGTAAGTCATAACAGGCATGAACTGATGGTGAATACTCATAATGGTTAAATGTTAAAACTCTTCATAGGTATACTATATAGTAAAAACATCTGTAAAGTACATCAAACTGAGATAAAAATCCTAAAGCACAGAGACAAAGCCCAGAAAGAGTAGTGGTAGAGTTGGAGTGAAGATTTGTAAATAGTGTAACTGCACACCTTATCCATCTTTTATTACAGAGTGCAATCAGCAGATTCTACTTGTTTCTAAAGTTTAGCAACTGAAAATTAAGTGTAAGCATATAAGCTTAATTTTTAAATTATAGTTGACACATAATTTTTCATTAGTTCCAGGTATACAAAAACAGTAACTGTTATAACAATAAATGTTGGAAGATCAACTCACCAAAACAAATAAAGAAGAAAGGACATGGTGCTTTTAAATACAATAAAAAATAATCTATACATTATATACAAAAGTCACAGGTATAAAAAAGTGAACTGAAAAATTTGAAATTTGAAGGGGAGCAATTAAGTACCACAGAAATCAAAAGAGAGAAAGAAGATATAATAAACATGAATGTTAATGATAAATTTTAAAACTTAAATGTGACAAAGATACTTTATGAAAACTGAAACTTTACCTGCCATGGACCTTTATATAAAAGTCACATAATAGATAACTGTATATATTTTTTCTAAAGATTTATTTATTTATTTTAGAGAAAGAGAGAGAGCGGGGGGGGGGGTTGCAGAGGGAGAAAGAATCCTGAAGCAGACTCTCTGCTGAGCGCAGAGCCTGAGGCAGGGGTCAGTCCCAGGACTCTGAGATCATGACCTGAGCCAAAATTAAGACTCAACTGCTTAACTGACTGAGCCACCTAGGCATCCCACTAAACAACTGTATATTAAGAATGATATAAATTCTAAGAATTTGACATAAATATGGTAGTTACTAGACTTAACAAACTGGAGAGATCAAGTATAACATTTTTTATATAGAAGATCCAATTAATCTAATTAATCCAATTCATCCTCTAATAATATATTTTAACTATATATCCTTCAAATAAAAAATGCACCTTCTTTTCACCCATATTTAAATACTACCCCAACCTGTGTCATATCATACGTCTTATGAATTCCTTGATAATTTTCCAAAGCAGAAACAAAATGTGTTTTGTTTTCCATTACCATTAAATGGAAATACAAAAAGAATCCCAACTGTGGAATATGTCTTTCATTGCTTAGACCAAAATAAATCATATATGGTTAAATACTACAATTGCAAAAACAGAGATCCAACATTAAAAGAAAATATTTTATGATCTTTATAGTAGAAACTTTTGCATAGAAGGATATGAAGACAAAAATGCAAAACAAAAATATTAACAAATACCATTACATAAAAATCAAAAACAGTTTTAAGGCAGAAAATAATATGATTAAATTTAAAAGACAACCACAACAAGGAAGAAAGCAAAAGAGAGTGAAATGTCATCAACAACAATACTATTGCAACCTATGAGCAGTATCTCTTTCACCCCCATTCACAGCTTAAATTATATAGAAAGGAACCTGCATATGTGCTGACATTTCCTCCTTTCCATTAATCTTTAATATTGAACGACCTCCAGGATCACCGCCCCTTCCTCCATTAACCCTTGGAAAATCTCTCATTGCAGCACTAATGATGTTCTTTATCCCCATGTAAACAAAACTAATGGAAAATTTTTAGTCCTCTTTTATTTCATTTTTCAACAGCATTTTACACAGTTGACTACTTTCCGACTCTCTCAAATATTTATTTACATATTTCATTGACATTATGTGTGAATTTCAATAACTTTCATTAAATATTGAGTACCTGTCATAAGCAGGCATACTTTTAGACATTAAGGATAAATGGCTAAAACTAAAAATGTTCTTGCCCTCATGAAACTTAAATTCTACTGACAGAGACAACCAAAAACTGAAAAAATGTAACTACTTGAATTAGAAAGAGAATAAGGCAACACCATAAAAACGTTAAAAGGGTCTTTAGGAAAAAAAAGAATTCTGTTTATTCAATAGGTAACAGGATTTTATTGCAATAATGACAAACCCATGACATGAAATGTGCCACAATTCTTTAAATAAAAGTGTATTATGGCATACTTGATTATATTTGATTTTTGCAACATATTCATCTTTTGCAAAAAAATATTCTAAAGATTCTTTGTATTTCCAAGGGCTTTTTAAAAACACATTTGATATTCAAATTATACCATTTTGGCACAGGTCATCCCATCTTTCTGTCACTTTTTTCTTCATGAAATGATAACTTAACTCTGCCAGATTTTCAATTGTGAATGGCTTCAGTGTGAAAAAAGCAGTTCTCCTATGTCAATATGATTAACTTCACAGTATCATTTTATTAACAGTTCCTACATTGCCACCATTAACTATTTCATGGTAAGAAATTTTGTGTGTTCTATATTATTTCTTACACATTTCTATATATTTCAGATATTCTCATCTATTCAGGTATATATGGATATGATCGATGTGATATGATAGATGTTAGTGCTAGGTAGGGATGTACATTTAAGGGGGACCTAATTGTTTAAGTGACCAGTCCACTAATATGTGTGTGTGTGTGTGTGTGTGTGTGTGTGTGTGTGTATACATAGTTGACACATAGGAGACATCAGTCTCCTCCTCTGCAGAGCAATCTAAATGGTGAATAAGAAAAATGAGTATTTGGAGACAATGGACACCCTTTAGATAAAATTGTAAAAGCTGTGTATGATGACATTTATATTTTTTATTTTATGTTAATGATTATTTAAATATTTGACAACCAGTATGCATTAATCTACAATAAAATAGAGAAAAATCTCACATTTATTAATTTTTATAAAAACAATCTCTGCCATGATCCTAATGTAAGCTATTATTATGTTGTGCTCAAATTATTAATTAATATTTCAGTGAGCTCTCTGCTTATATAGACACCTCTTTCCTTCCCATCTCAAATCAATCTGGCATAAAATCACTGGATTAATCTGCCTAAAGCATTTTGATACCCCTTAGATATTTTTTGATGGAATTCAAATCATTCTGCAGTGACCCCAATTTACTTTTCAATTTTTCTCTCTGATCCGCTTATTCAGATTATGGTTTACCTCTTGTCTTTAAATTATGTCTGACATTCTAGTTTTTGTTGGGGCAAAAAAACCCTACCTAAGCCCTGTTACTTTTATAACATTTCTTCTTCATACAGTTCAGGCAGACATTCTTGTGCATTGTTTGATCTCCCAGGAAACTTTGTTTATGCATCATCTGTCATTTAGCATATTTTTCTTTTTAATCTCTTGTTTTTCAATGATTAAAACTTCACAACTTATCCTACTGTGTAAATTCTGGAAGAAGTAGATTGTAAGTAGTGTGTCATACCTAGCTAGTATCACTCACACATTGCCCTATATTAATACTCTGTGTAGAGCTTACCATTAGCTTTATATTTGCTTACTTTAAAACATTTTACTGTTTTAATATCCCCACTAGATTGTAAGCTTCCTGAATGCAAGGAGCTTTATTGTGTTGTTCAGTTTTACATACCCAACGGCTATACGCATACCCAGTATTTATTGTGATCAATAAATAATTGATAAAGGAGTCCATAAAAATGAGTAGCCATGAATAATTCTCAAAAGTGATATATTGACAAGATTCATGTTTGCAGTGGGGTTACATCATTTAATCACAATTCACTTTGATTTCATAAGATTAATAGATCATGTCTCCTTTTCATTGAGGAATGCACATTTCTAATTATTTTTCATTTTTATATCAATGAAGACATAAGAATTAGATCTCTGAAGACATGAGCTCTGCTGTATTTTACAAAGTCATTTTTAATTTGTAATAGCATTTGTGAAGAATTAGGAAATAATGGAAAGTGGAAATTTTTGGGTACAGATCCCATGTCTTTTTTATTGAATGTCTACATGACCAAGTCAAGAAACCATAAATATGGCTAAAATTATGAAGAGTCAGGTGAGTAATGACATATCCACATAGATGATCAATAAATACAGGGAAAAAATTTTTAGGACCTATAAAAAGTTATTAAGACTTACTTTCAAAGGGAAGTAGTACTCCTGATGAAGACAGCACAACATTAATAGGGCTTCTTTTAGTAATATTTGATCAGTTGGTGAGGACTGTGCTTGGCTAATATTATGTGACCTCAATTTCCCCTATTCTTATATTATTTTTCTTAAATTCCTCCTATCCTTACATTTGTATTTTATTTTTAAATTTAAAAATATGTTTTTTCGGGGCGCCTGGGTGGCACAGCGGTTAAGCGTCTGCCTTCGGCTCAGGGTGTGATCCCGGCGTTCTGGGATCGAGCCCCACATCAGGCTCCTCCGCTATGAGCCTGCTTCTTCCTCTCCCACTCCCCCTGCTTGTGTTCCCTCTCTCGCTGGCTGTCTCTATCTCTGTCGAATAAATAAATAAAATCTTTAAAAAAAAATATGTTTTTTCTTTTTTTCCAAAGTATAACAATTCACATACACTAACCTTTCTCCTCCCAGACTCTCGACTCTTTATGCATATTTTTAAAGTGTGCAACATACACAAAAATACACCTCTCTTACCTATAGTAGTATTAATTGTACTTAATCACAATCTGTTTCAGTGATGTACACTGATGCAACAATTATGGCTTAAATCATTCAGCAAGTAAAAGTAGATGGTACCATATCTATTTGACATACTGTATTCAACATTAATCTGTATGTTTCTTAGCTTAGCATAAATTTGTATACCAGATGCTTTCTTGTAATTAACACGTTGGGATTTGGGAGCAGTAGATTTTGCTCGTAACAAACTTTCCATCAAGTCGACATCTGTGATTTATACCTCCAACTCATTTTCAATATATTTATATAATCAGTTCAATTTAAGCCCAGATTATACATTCTTCTTACATTTTTATAAGCAGTATCCCCTAAAGATAGTTAAAAAGTAAATTAGGGTGAAGTTTAATTCATTCTCTTTTTTCTAATCAAAACACTTAACATGAACATATAATCAAATTCTGTGATTACATGCATTTATTTTAAAAGAAAAAATATCTGCTTTTACTCTGATAAATAGTATATAAGCCCATAACAAGAACACTTTATTCTAATTACTATCAACATGATCAGATAACATATATGCATAGTTTAAATTTTTAGTATATTTTAAGTATTTATTAGAATTTGGCCTTATACCATTCTATTGAAGCAGAGTTAGATGCTAGTATTCCCATTTAACTTCTAATAAAATTGAGGTTCAAAGAGGCTGCAGTGACTTGATTAGGAGAGCTGAACTATCAGGATCATTAGATTTTAGTTTGGTTTTCCAGCTGTACTTAAAGGCAGATTCCAAGTCTTTTCTCCCAATTCAGGAATTTTTTCCACTCCAACACATTGCCATAAACACAGGTAATCGTAAAACTTTGAAATATTTTCAAATTATAATACAAATATAAGACATCATTTAATTTAAAAATTTTACAAATTAATCTGTTTTCTCCAATTATTTTAATCAAAGCATAATTAATGTCAGTTTCAAATAATTTACATTAGAATAGTAAAATTGTTTTTTATATAATTTCATTTCTAAAAGATTCTAGGTTATGTAAACTATAGCACATAATGGATCATTGTAAAAAGTCTAATAGACACTAACATATTGTTAGTATGCGTATTTGGTTGTCAAATTGGAATTCATACCTGCATAATAACAAAAAGTCTGCCTTAAAGAAAAGAATAATGCCAGTGGGTTTTTTGTTTGTTTGTTTGTTTTGCTTCAATGCAAATAATTGATAAAATGTGAACTACGTTTTACGTATATGAGAAATATGTACATTAACATTGTTTTTGCCTTATTCTTGTCTGCATTTTTTTCTTAAGAAAATTAGACGATGATTATCTCTTTATAGTAACCTTTTTAATGTGACTTATGATGAAATAATAAAATATTTTAAAGACTAGAATAAATTTTCAGAAGAAAAATAATTTATAATACTTCAGTAGGAAAGAAGTTTCTTTTATACTTATATCCAGTTTTTTAATGTTGTTTAATAACAAAGAGGGTTAAGCAAGGGAAATAAAGAAGAGCCACAAGGACCCAGCAAGAGTATCTTAGAATTAACAGTGGGGGGCGCCTGGGTGGCACAGCGGTAAGGCGTCTGCCCTCCGCTCAGGGCGTGATCCCAGCGTTATGGGATCGAGCCCCACATCAGGCTCCTCTGCTATGAGCCTGCTTCTTCCTCTCCCACTCCCCCTGCTTGTGTTCCCTCTCTCGCTGGCTGTCTCTATCTCTGTCAAATAAATAAATAAAATCTTAAAAAAAAAAAAAGAATTAACAGTGGGTACTGGGACAGGGTACCAATGAAAAGTCTTTCCTCTCCAAAGCCAAGTCAGAAATCATCCAGAGTTAGATGCAAGTTTATGAAAAAATCCACTTCAACACTGTTTGGGGGGAGGACTCTGGGCTTCCAGATGTCAGGTTTATGGTGATAAGAGAATTCCTTGCCTAAAAGGAATCCCCATCTAACTTTTGTATCACCTATAGGAGTTGGGTGTGCCTGGAATTATCCTTTCTAATAGTAATGTCTGATAATTCAAACAGTACTGACTATGAACCAGGCACTAGTATAAGTGCTTTGTAATTATTATCTCATTTAAGTGAAGATACTTATATAATTGAGGTAAAATTCCAATATGGATAAAAAATCCAAACATTCTTAGAAATATACCCCTAAACAGAAATATAAAGACTACAAGAGATTCTATAAGCTATAAATGTATAAGTAAATAATGAATTTCAAAAAATAACTTGATTTCTATTATGGAGTATTTAAAATGAAAAACATTTTAGAATGTGAAAAATTATTTCACATGATAAATAATGTCAGGCAGAAGCTGGGTCTATTTAAAACCTGAATATTTAGGTGGTGCTTTGGTGTCTCAGTTAGTTAAGCATCCAACTCTTGATTTCACCTCAGGTCATGAGGTGATCCCTCGGGATCATGGGATC
The DNA here is from genome assembly GCF_017311325.1 of Ursus maritimus. NCBI lineage: Eukaryota > Metazoa > Chordata > Mammalia > Carnivora > Ursidae > Ursus > Ursus maritimus. Next base: position 4,456,966 of record NW_024424119.1, read on the forward strand.
GAGCCCCTAGTTGGTCTCCTCACTCAGTACTCAGCAGGGAGTCTGCTGGAGGTTCTCTCTTTCCCTCTCCCTTTGCCCCTCCGCTCTGCTCTCTCTCTAAAATAAATAAATTAATTAAATTTTAAAAATCCAGAATATTTAGTCAGGTAAATTCCTTGATTAAGAAAAATAGTTAATTTTTTTTTTTAACTTTTGTTTTTGATTCCATATAAGAAGACGACATATTGGCTACCTGAGTTTTTACCTTATCTAGTTTTTATTTTACTATTGTGTATATTTGGTTATATCAATAATATCTATTTTTTTTTTTTTAGAAGCAGGCTCCCAGGGGAGGAGCCTGACGTGGGACTCGATCCCAGAACTCCAGGATCACGCCCTGAGCCGAAGGCAGACGCTTAACGACTGAGCCACCCAGGCGCCCCCAATAATATCTATTTTTAACAAAGTTTTGATAAATATTTATTAAAATATTTAAATTACATTCTTAATCTAGAGTAACTGTCCTTAGTATGCAATATATATTAATACTATAATATTGAGAAACAAACTCATAATTTCCACTGTTTTCCTCAGGATCATAGTTAAATTTTAGTAACAGCTATGACACAAAACATAAATTTTATTTGATGAATGAAATTTAAGGCTTTTTATCTTTGAATTCTTCTAGAAGCACTTTAAACTGTGATCAAAAACATCCAGTTAAGATGAAAATATATTCAGGTACAAAGAGATAAAATTTTATAAATATGCAGTACACTATTTACAATCTGTTGCATTTTTGAGATATTACTCAAAAATAGATGACCCTTGCTTTAGAGAATAAATCATGAAAGAAAAATGTGTTAACATTATTTAGCAACAAATTTATTCAATCTGTTTGTTTTAGCATTAAGAATACTTGGCATGTGAAGAATTACTAACTTAAACATCTGTATTCTTTTCTGTATATTTTGTCATATGATAAAATGACACACTAGACAATCAAGGGCCAAGCCTATCTATTTTAACATTGTACTCACAGCTTTTGATACCTTAGCTGACACACAGTATGTGCTCAAAAAATCTTAACTTAATGAATAATGAATGAGTTTAGTCACCCATTTTTTATTGGACAAATATAAATGTAGTGTATTTTTTATTTGGGTATTTTAGAACTGTATGATTAAAGCTGGTTTGCAGAATATTCATTAATATTTTATAGTGCTAATATTATTCATCTTATTTTTATGATGAATGTAATAGTGGATATACTGAATTACTTACAAACCTTTAAGCAATTTTATTGTTGAGGATATAAAGTTATCATGTTTAGGGAAAAAGAGAATATGAATATGGGTGTATATACATATCAGCTATGAAATATATACTTAGGGGAGAAAAGATAGAAATATGTGTGCCAAAAAAATTTCCTCTATTATTATATTTTCTGTTTATCCTAAAACTGACATTTACTGCTTTATAAAAATAACCACATTCCTATAACTGGCCATTCAATAAAAAACCCAGTATTAATAGTAGAAAATATTTTAAAAAATGTGTTGTGGGAATCATTATGTTCCATGCACTCAGTTGCTTACCTACTCTGTTAGTTAATAACTGGACTTTTTATTATTAACTTCACATTAAAAGATTAGCTAAAAGAAGGGTCATGACCTCAGTTAACAGAAATATTGCTAGTACGTTGCTTGCTTCATGCATAATTTATAATCCATTTGAACCAAATGAGCTGCAGAGCAATATTACAATTAACATTCAGCTGTTTCATGGATTTGGTTTAACTCCCTTTAGGCATACTGTTTGTAATGAGTAGCAAGACATGGTTTTCTTGGGTACCTAACATGACAACTCAGATTCTCCTGTTTAGCTTTTAATAGGAGGCTCAATGCATTAAGATAAAGTTATTATTTCCTCATAATGGTTTAGCAGGTGAACAACATAAAGCAAGGCATATGAGAAAATTTTCAAATACAAATATAATTGATAATAAGCAATATGAAACACAGTAATTACATCTTCACTCCAAAAAAATCAGCCATTAGCCTTATAGGTCTTAATAATAACCCTATCATTTGCTTAATACTGATTTGTTCTACAACATCAGGAGAAGGTTTCCCTATACTTGGGTCAAAACAGGTCATACAGCTTTTTCTTTTCAAATTCTTTTCCAATTCATAAACAAAAAAAAAGGATTACTTTTTAAGCATACATATTTTTGAATGAACCAAAATTTTATTTCATTTCATTTTTTAAAGATTTTATCTTTTAAATTTATTTGAGAGAGAATGAGCGAGCGGGGGGGGGGGGCAGAAGGAGAAGCAGACTCCCTGCTGAGCAGGGAGCCTGATGCAGGGCTCTGTCGCAGGACCCTGGGATCATGACCCAAGCTGAAGGCAGATGCCTAACCTGCTGAGCCACCCTGGTGCCCAAATGAACCCAAATTTGAAATACTTTGACTATTACAGATATTTTATAGCTTGAGACACAAGGAAAAATGTGGGAAGAAACAACAGTCTTATCTTAGACAAAACAATTAAAATAGAATGTCCACAACAATAACATAGAAAAAAATCTTCTATGACCTTCTTTCCCCCAACAAAAGGCAGGTCAACTACATATCTCAGTTAATATTAAAAACTATTATCAAAGAATATTCAGATCAAGTCAAGGCATTTTAATGAAGCTCACGAGTTTACCCAGTTGTTATCAATATTACTCTATACAAATGTAGCTTGAGGTTTTATAATGAAACGTTCTGATTAAACTCACTAGCTTATGATCACTAGGGTTAACCATAGATTATATACTCAGCCTGTTTCCACTTAACTTTGGATCTGCACAAAATCTTGTAAAAATCTGTTACTATCAAACATAGTCACCAAGTTAAAGAGATACACTTATCATGTTTTTTGGAAAAATGTCTAGATTATTATTTTTTATGCAGCTGTTGTCCAGAAAAATGAATAAAAGTGTTTGAAAATCATTTTTAAAATGCATACAATTGACCAAATCCTATATGACTGATCTATAATTGCTAAACAGAAATAAACTTTGTTCTAAGTTCATGCATCAGCTACTGTGATTAAAGGTACAATATAAACCCAGTTACAAATTCAATTTGAGGTCTAATTTTCAAATATGATTTAAGGCTCCTCATTCCTTTATTTAAGATCACTATGTTCTACTTTACTTAGCCTGTCTTTATTTTCCATTACTAAAGAACATTTTGTATTACTTTCTCTTATGTGAAAAGGGTGGCCTTTTTAAAAAATAGCCATCTAAGAGGTTGTAGATATATCTTTAAAAATAAACTGTTAATTTTAAAATTCTGCAACCTATTTTTTAGCAGGAGAGCTTCCTCGGGACAAATGAATAGTCTCATCACTAGCTTTAAAATATTGTTCATGACGCCCATCTTCTTCTAGTCTTCTTAAACAAATCCGCCCTTTTTAATACCACAATCTTTTTATTCCCTAAGACTAGAATGTTTTTCTATTTTAAATCACCAAATATATAAACTTCTTATAATTGATTTCTCCCATATGAAACTATGATTTTCATAACATATTTGTGTAGTATTTATAGTTCATATGTCCTTCCAGACACATTTTCTCATTTGATCCTTGCAAGCATTCTGGGAGCTAGAAAACAAACTTTCCAGAGTGAAATGCATTCAAAGATCACTTAACCCCAACACTGTTCACTCCTTTGAAGGTCACGGACTTCATTCAGAACCTAATAAAATGTATAGTTCCTTTCCCTAGGAAAAATAAATAAATTAATACAAAAAACACATACAAATTTACAATTCCAGAGGATTCATGGACAATCAGAATTCTCATATTAAGAAGGTCTGATCTATCACTTATCATCAGGGAACTACAAATCAAAACTACAACGAGAGGGGTGCCTGGGTGGTTCAGTCAGTTAAGTGTCTACCTTTGTCTCAGGTCATGATCCCAGAGTCCTGGGATCCCGGGGTCCTGGGATCAAGCCCTGCTTTGGGCTTCCTGCTCAAGTGGGGAGCCTCCTTCTCCCTCTCTCTCTGCCCCTCCCCCTTCACTCATGTGTGCTCTCTCTCTCTCCCCCCTTCTCAAATAAATAAATAAAATCTTAAAAAAAAAACTACAATGAGAGATCACCTCACACTAGTCAGAATGGCTAAAATTAACAACACAGGAAACAATAGGTGTTGTCAAGGATACAGAGAAATGGGGAACCCTCTTACACTGTTGATGGGAAAGCAAACTGGTGCAGCCACTCTGGAAAACAGTATGGAGGCTCCTCAAAGAGTTAAAAAAAGAACTACCCTATGATTCAGCAATTACACTACTAGATATTTGCCCAAGGACACAAAAATACTGATTCAAAGGGTTACATGCACCCCAATATTTATAGCAGCATTATTAACAATAGTCAAACTATGGAAAGAGTCCAATGTCCATTGACTGAAGAATGGATAAAGAAGATATATAATGGAATATTACCCATCCATTAAAAAGAATAGAAATTTGCCATTTTCAATGACATGGATGGAGCTATAATAGAGTATTATACTAAGCAAATTACATCAGAGAAAAGACAAATACCATATGATTTCACTCATACATGGAATTTAAGAAACAGAAGAGATGAACATAAACATAAAAAAAAAAGAGGCAAATCAGGAAACAGACTGTTAACTATAGAGAAAAAGAACTGAGGGTTGCTGGAGGGGAAGTGGGTGAGAGGATGGGCTAAATGGGTGATGAGTATTAAGGAGGGCACTTGTTGTGATGAGCACTGGATATTGTATGTAAGTGATAAATGACTAAATTCTACACCTGAAACTAATATTTCACTGTAGGTTAACTAATTGGAATTTAAATGAAAACCTGAAAGAAGAGAAAAAATTTTTTTGACTTGAATGTCCATATTGCTCTTTAAGAACAATAATCTGTCTGTGTCGAATTTTCCTTATTAATATTTTTCTCGGGAAATGGTGTGCCATTTCAATCTGTAGATTGTGCTTTTTTTGGTATGGTTTCCTAATTTTCCTTTAATTTTTGCTTATCTATTTAATATTTTTTCAGGGTCACTAACTATGCTTATGCTGGATCTCTTTTGCCTGTCCTTATAATTTTTTCTAATCTTTTAAAACTCATTTTCCTTTCACTTGAGTTTCCTCTAACTCATACTACGTATTTCTAAGTGTATTATCAGCAGTTGCAACCTCATTTTTTCTTCTTCTAATGTCACCTACATTGTGCATTTTTATTTTCTCTTCTGATATTTTAAAGATCTACCAAGCCATATTTTAAACATTTTCAGTATGAAACATAAAATACGTAAAGTGAATAAAACTACTGTTAAAAAAATAGAAGACGGTATGATCTACCTAATCACTCATACCTAAGCGGAGTTAAATAACCCTATAGTTTACATCACTTGTTAACAATCCTGAAGATTACACGAAGAGAACAATCTGGATAACTTAAAAGAAAACAAAGCTCTCTTTGAGAATATATTATTTATTCTCCACCCTAATAAGATGTGATGTTGGTGCTTTCCTAATACTGATTAGGAAACAACATATGTCAGGATACATGACCAGACTGGGAATTTAATTACTGGACATCTTTCAGGCTGGAATCACAAAAGAAATGTCCTCTAATAACTTTGTCAACAAAGTCATCAGAAAGGGTGAGGACTAACTTGTCAGTCCTGGAAGGACATTAGAATCACCAGGGAGTTAAGAGCAAAAAATGACCTTTGTGTAGGGCCCCATCTCATGAGAAATCGTGATTTAATTTGTGCAACACAGGGCTTTGAGATCACTGTTTCTAAAGTTCCTCAGTAGATTCTAATGTGCAGACAGAGTTAAGGATCATTACTATAGAGGAATCGGTGAGAGGGTACTAGGGCTTAATTTTAGTGAGTAATCAGTATGTAGTTATAAAATTAATTACAACCTAGAAAAAAAAAATCACCATCTCATGTTGGAGCTCAAATTACCAAGGAGAGTTATCTTCAAATAAATACTATCAAATTAGTTGAAATCATTTTAAAACTGAAACAAAAAATTCATCCAATTACCAGAAAATCAAACATAATTAAAACTGTATAAAAGAAACTGTAACTATGCAAATAATCAAAATATGATAGGAAATGATAAAATATATATTTGATAAGTGCAGATTTAAACAGTATACATAAATAATGAAGAAATATATATATAAAACTCAGGCACTGTGTAATTATTTGATTATAATTAATTTAGCCATTTGCAAATTTGAGGTACTGTAATATCTAATCTTCAGTACACAGAAAAGTAGCAAAAGTTAACTTCGTAAGGCATGATTTTCATCCAACTATTTGATGTTCTCAAAGGTCACATCATCACAATTTTTTTTTCAAAGTCAGTGAAAAAATCTAGAACAAAGAGGCTGTGTCTCAAATTCAATTATTCCACTATGTATAGCGGGCCCAAAATAAATAGAATGTATGCACATACCATATGCATACCACACAAACAAGAATATTACAATATATGCAGGTATGTTTTTAATTAGCACTAAAATGTTCTTATAATCAAAATATCCATTCTTGAAATCATTTCAGACTTAAAGGATATGTATCTTACACTGTTGATTGTAGTCATCTAGCCAAGAAGGCATTTGATTTGTAAAAGATCCACTTGAGTGTATTTTAGAGGATATAACAGGGTAATAAAATCATAGAATCTTAGAGTTAGAAGGGTATTTATAGGTAATATTGTTAAGACATTCTTTCTAAAACATACATAGCATTCCTTCTAAAATGTATATAGCAGATGGTCAAAGATTCAGTATATGTGTTCTCACCATTGCATTAGGCAGTGTATTCATTTTTTGGAATATTTTATTTGTCTTGCTTTGAAAACCTAATAATTGACAATCTCTGTTTTCCTTCAAAATGTTAACTTTGTCTTTGAACTATGGTAACCACAACTGTGACCAATACTCCCATTTCGGTCTGCCCAATGTGTGATGATACACAGAATTAAAAGAATGGCTTATTTGGGGGCTGAAAAGTATATATAGAGTTCACTGGAATACTACCAAGAAGTCTTTCTTCCTAGGAAGGTTTGGAAAGCTTAATGAATTAAATGGATAAATCTAGATCACTTCATTGTGACCATCACTATTACTAACTAATCCATGTGTAGCAAAAAATTATAAAATTAAAATTAAAGATTTATAACTGGGCAAATTAAAGCAATACTCAAAGTGAATGCATTTTCAAAGGATATATATATATATAATACATATATTATACTATACATACATTATAGATATATACACTATATATGTACTATATATAATACATACATATATTATACAATATATACATATATACAAGTATATATATATATACACACACATATATATATATATATAAGATTTTCTTTCTTTCTTTCTTTCTTTCTTTCTTTCTTTCTTTCTTTCTTTCTTTCTTTCTTTTTCTTTCTTTCTAGAGAAAGAGCATGAGCATGGGGAGGGGCAGAGGAAGAGGGAGAAGGAGAAAGAGAATCTCAAGTAAACTCTGTGCTGAGTGTGGAGCCCGACATGGGGCTCAATCTCACTGTCCTGAGATCATGACCTGACCACAAATCAAGAGTCGGAAGTTTAACCGACTGAGCCACCCAGGTGCCCCTCAAAGGTAATATGTTAATACTCTTTATCAAAAATATTATGAGACCAAACATGTAAATTCAAATTTAGTTTTTTTTTTTTTAAATTAAGATTCCTAATAGCACCCAATGATATTTGACATATTTAGTTAGGTGAGAAAAATGGAGATAGAAAAACAGACATAAATCTTTTTTTTTAACTTTATCATGTATTGAACAAATATTTTGAGAGGCTACTATGTGAGGCACCATTATGGATACTGAAGATATAATCATAAAGAAGATAGGCAAAACTATTTTACCTCCTGGAATTTACACTCTAGTGGGCCAACATATTAAAGATAAATGAATACAACGCATAGTAAGTGAAATAACTATAGGTGCTGAGGAGGAAAATAAAGCCAGGAAGGGAAAAATACATGTCAGGGGTGATGAAAATGATTGTAATTTTAGAAAAGATACACAAGGAAAGTCTCATAGAAATAATGATTTTTAAGTCTGTAGCCAAAGAAACAGACTATTGCTAAAACAAGGATGATGTATAAATTGAACTCTCTCCTTGCTATGTATATGGTCCCAAAATGAGTCTCACTGTAAACCAGTGTGAAGTTTAATATTCAAATTGACTCTCTAGCCTTTTTATTTAAAAAGAAAAAAAAAAGAACTAGAGAAAATCCAGCTCTAAATAACATAAAACACGTTTCTTCTGTGCAGTAGACTTCTGCATAAATTTAATTTCAGTCATAAATGAGAGTAATTTTATTTGATTGTCACCTGGTATTACTGCCTAAGAAACTTCTAGCATTCAGGAATTGTTAGTAAAATTACCAATGAGAAGTGAGAAGCCATAGCCATATCAATTCAAAACAAAACTATAGCAATATTAACTTAAATATATTTGGAATTTTGCATTGTACATAGCAACTCTTCGAAGTCATTAATGTCACCACCCTATGACATAAAGAGGACAGTTCCTATTATTAGTATTTTATAAGGAAAGAAATCAAGATTGAGAACATTAAAATGACTTCCTCACAGATAGAAAGCTAAGTATTGGGGAACTATGTACTAAATCCTGTGTTCTTATTCCTAATACATGTTTATCCCCATTTTATTTTATTGCCTCCCTCATATCCTCTTTCGACTCCAAAAGGAAATATTATCTTGCTGTTGTGTCAGGAGCCGGACACAAGCCTTGCTCTTAGTGTAAAAAGGGTAAGAGACGGGTGCTGCTGAATGCCTATAAAAGCTGAATTTTAACACTGGTGTATATGCTACAAAGTTGGCCTCCATACACACCAAGCAATTCTGAATTGTTCAGACACTGTCAATCTTAACGCAAGAGCTGTCATAGCCAGAGATGCTAGCATACTGTTAGAAATTGTGGTTTTGCCAAAGAGAGAGAGAGAGAGAGAGAAAGGCAAACCCTTAAAAGGAACAGGCGTTCAAGTTTGAGCAGCAAGTAGTATGTCTGTTAAAAGAATATAAATGTCCTCCATTCTGGTTTCTCAATGTGGTTAAGATAGTCTAATTCAAATTCATTCAGCTTATGTAAGGTATCGCAAAAGTGCTGTTGTCGTCAGTGGCAACACTATTCCAAAGAGAGGCAATTAGACTTCACTAGATTTAAAGTTTAAGACTCATTATATGTGATATTTTTTTCAGCTGGCACACATATTGAAGTCTTCACAAAAGAGCTGCATAAAACAAGGGATCTTGTTTGAGCTCCACTGATCATTTAAGAATGCTGACTGCCAAGCTGCCAATTGTGTTCTCAAAGAATAGACATATCAGCCACTGAATCAAACAGCTGTGAAGCTCCCACCTGCCACTACTGGGTAATCAAGAAACAACTGAAAGATACACCTTCAGAAGGCAAGAAGAGAGTGTGTTAGGAAGCACTGGGTTGCTATGAAATTTACACTTTTTGTAGGCACCACCAGGCATGCCATGACTTGAAGCAAGCATCTTCTGAAGCTGCGTCTTTCTCTAACAGAACAACAGAAAGGTGCAAAAGAGTATAGTTGCAGATTCTGCCCAGTTGTACTTCCATGTTATCAAACGAACATTATTTTAACTGAGCTACATGACAAGTGGCTACCATTAAAAGACAAATATACAGTACAGAGGTAATTGATTGCTAGTAGCAACATTTGTTTCATAAGCAATTCACAGAAGAATGTGAAGATTCTCAATGAATCCAGGAGGGTGGAAGGGCAAGGAGGAGTAGGTATTTTAATGCTTTGAGATCTTTTTTTTAAATATTTAAGATAATTTTAGCTTTATAACAGGGTTGCAAAAATAGTACAAAGACTTCTCCTACAACCTTCCCCCAGCTTCCCCATGTACATCTTCTATAACTACAGCACATTTATTAAAACTAAGAAAATCACCTTGGTATAATACTACTAGTGGAAGTGGAAAACTTATTTGCAATTCACCAGTTTTTCCATGAATGTACTTCATTTTCTTGTTGTTATTGTTATAGGATCCAGTCCAGGATATTCTATTTAGTCGCCATAGATTTCTCCAATCAGTGGAATTTACTCAACCTATCATTGTCTTTCATGACCATGACTCTATTAAAGAGCACTGGTCAATACATTTTGAGAATGTACCTTAATTTGGGTATGTGTGATATTTCCTCATGATTAGACTGAAATAATTGGGAAGGAGTCCACCGAGGTAATGTGCCCTTCTCAGTGCATGACATTGTACTCAATGCAGTACATTGTAGATAATGCTGTTATGAGTTCTGATAAAATTAACTTTGATTCCGTGGCTAAAGTGATCTTTGCTAGGATTCTCCCCTGCAGACTTACTATTTTTTCTTTTGTAATTATGAAATATTTAGGGAAGAGAATGTAAGACTATGTAAATCACCAGTTTCCATGTGAATTTTCACCCACTCATCTTAGAATCCATGAGAGGATTTTTCTTGTAATAATTTCTAATATGACGATTTTCTAAACGGTGACTTTTTTTTTTCCTTATTCATTCTACAGTTATGATTTACCTAAAAGAAGTATAAACTTGGTGATTTTCTATTTTCCTCATTCATTCTACAGTTATGAACTGGAGTGCTGTAAGGAAGAGTGGTGACTTTCACATTGATTTATCTATATATTTATTTACATGATTTTGTGTATATTTGTTTTTTGGATTATAATCCAATTATGTGGTTATTTATTTTACTGATCAAGTTCCAACTTTAGTCATTAATTTCTCTTTTCATGTTGGCTCCTGTGTCCTTTTGATATGCATGCATCATATATATTGACATATACATATATATTATAAATGTAGAATATACAATTCATGATATAAATACATATATTTCCCACTGCCCTACTTTCTGGAATCACAAGGTTCTCCAGACTCACTTTGCGTTTTTTCCGATCTGGCTTATCTTGCATTTCCTCTGCTTTACCCCTATACACAACCAGACTTCCAAGGAGCTCTGATTTTTTTTTTTTTAATGAAAGATGGTTTTTAGAATACAAGATCTGGGTGCTAGGTATGTGCTTCTAGCATCTGATGTTGTATAGAGCTAGGATATAAATACATGTATACAAGTCATGAATACACATGCACATCTGTATGTAAATTTTTAAAATATAGATCCATTTTAATACCCCCAATACTAATTAAGCATTTCTAGCCATCCCATTTCCTTATTTGTAGTTTCTTTATCCAATGGAGAGAATACTAGTTCTCATCGTGTGTAATATATCTATTAATTTGTTCACCTCTAATACACATGTAAATTAGTTTCACAATTTCCAACCTATATCCCTTTGAGAAACAAATTTATCAACTACAGTATAGTGTTTGTGTACTTTTTTTTTTTTTAAATACATTTAGCCTTGGAATATTCAGTCAAACACCATTTTAAAGGTTACTTAGGTCAGCTCCTTTCTTCCCCATCCCATTCAGTGTGGTTGTATGATTCATTTTTGATATAGTCAGAGTCATTTGTCACAGTCTGGATTCCATCTTTCCCCCATTCTTGATTTATTTTTTTTAATTTACATACACAAATTTGACTTTTTGTGGTTTACAGTTATATGGGTTTCACAGATGAATAGAGGTCATCACTACTGTTCCATATAGAACAGTTTCACATCTACGGAATGTTCTCTGTGTACACCTTTATGAACAACATCTCCCCCCAGCTACTGGCACCTGCTGATCTGTTTTCCTTTCCATAGTTTTGCTTTTTTAAGAGTGTCGCATGAATGGAAGTATGCAATTTGTAGCCCTCAATTTTTTGCCTCTTTCACTTAGTAAAAATATATTTATGTAAATCAACAGTCTGTCCATTTTATTGTTGCAGAGAATTCTATTGTATGCATGTACCAGAGATTTATTTACCTATTCCATAGTGAGAAGTATATGTGCGTTATTTACAGTTTTGGGCAATTATGGAATAAGTTGTCATAAACATTTATGGGCAGGTTATATTGATTGAATGTGAGTTTATACTTCTCTTAGGTAAACACCTAGGAGTGGAACTGTTGGGTCATGTGGTAGGTATATAAAAAACTGCCAAACTGTCTTCCAAAGTGGCTGGACCATTTTGCATTTCTACCAGCAACATAGGAGAATTCCAGTAGCTCTGTATTCTTACCAGCATTTGCTTTTGCCCCGTCTTTATTGTTTGTTTGTTTTTAATTGTAGACAATCTAATAGATGTGTAGTGGTATTTAATTACTGATTTGATTTGCATTTATATGATTAATTTTGTTGAGCAACTTTTCATATGCTTATTTGTCCTCCGTATATATTTTTGAAAGAGGTATCTGATTAATCTTTTGCCCATTTTTAGAGGGTAGTTTGCTCTCTTATTGTTGAGTGTTGAGAGATCTTTATATATTCTGGAGATGAGTCCTATGTAAGAAATACGATTTGCAAATACTTTCATCCATATCATGGTTAATCTTTTCATTTCTTTAATGGACTCTTTCAACAAAGCAGAATTTTAAATTTTAAATTTTAATAAGGCCCACTTTACCATATTTCCTAGTATGGGATGTGGTAGGTGTCTTACTAGGAATGTGCTTTTGGTGTCAAATACAAAATTATTTGCCTAATCTAAGGTCATCCTGATTTTTTCATATTTTCTTCTAGAAATCAGGTCTATGATAAATTTTGCAGTAATTTTGGTATATGGTGTGATGTACACATTGAGGTTTATTTTGGTTTCTTGACTTATTAATAGCTAACTCTTCCAGAACCATTTGTTGAAAAAATTTAAAGGCTGGCCTCAAGTACTCAGACTGCAGACAGCTGACCCTCTGCCCATTTAAGTGACCAGAGAACTCAATGACAGTGTCACACTCAAGGACTTGTAGGCTTAAATTTCAGAATAAAACCCAAGGTATGGGCTTTAGAGTTAGTCAAACGTAGTTATGAATCCAGTCTCCACATTTAGTAGATTTGTAACCTCCAGGAATTTACACATTTATATTCTGTTTGTTCTTCTATAAAATAATTAATGCTAAGAGAGAATACAGCTACAAAGAATGCTTAGAAAGAATACAGTTAATGCTATTTTCTACTCTTTTATTTTGCTTATTAAAAATAATAATCAATATAGTTAGTACTTGCTTATTTTATTATGACAAAGCCTTATAATAAATTTTAAATACAGTTTTTGAAATGAAAATAATGTATTGTGTGGTAAGGAACTTAACTTTTAGATACATGGAAAGAGAAAGAGAGAGATGGAAGGGGAGCATATTTTTTTTTTGAATTCTAGATTCCACAGAGAAGTGAACATACTAAAATTCCTTATGCCATAGCTTTTCTTAATTCTTCTATATCCCCCTAGAAAGAATGAACTGATCTTGAATTACAGTCCTTCAGAATTACAAATCTCTAGCACTTATCAGTTTCTACTTTTATGTTTTTCCACTATGATACAAACTTGTATTGAGGGCATAGAATGTGTGGAGCACCATCTTAGGCAATATGGATATAAGAGTAAAACATGAGGGGCGCCTGGGTGGTACAGCGGTTAAGCGTCTGCCTTCGGCTCAGGGCGTGATCCCAGCGTTATAGGATCGAGCCCCACATCAGGCTCCTCTGCTATGATCCTGCTTCTTCCTCTCCCACTCCCCCTGCTTGTGTTCCCTCTCTCGCTGGCTGTCTCTCTCTCTGTCAAATAAATAAATAAAATCTTTAAAAAAAAAAGAGTAAAACATGAACTTACACATTAGTAAACCACGGTGTTCTATTTAAGAGACTCTCTCTCCTAACAGATCTTGAGCAGGCACTGATTTTTCTATGTCTGCACCCTACTGCAATGTCTGCCTGATTTTTATTGGTAACATCAAAAGTGTTTGGCTATTTTGGGGAACAGAGAGTTTCTTTAATGGGCTCTCATGGGGAGTTCAACATTTTTTACAGTCTTAACTCGTCTTTGTAAATGTCCAGGCTGGCCAAAGTTTTATGCTAGTACTGGATGAAGTTTACCATTGAAAGAGAATGTAGGATCAGAGAATTTAATGAATTAACAAATGTTCAGGGAAGTTACATGCATAAACATAATGCAGTGATAAAACAGAGAAAAAAACATCAGTGACTAATGAATTTTGTCTCTCCATTGTTTCCTACCTTTTACATTAGGACTTTTTCTTTTGAGAAGGTTTATGTACTCTGTCACTTTAGAATAATTTACCTATTTAAGAAAATATTGTCTAGTTGTTGGGCTGTATATACAGCCTCTTTAATAATAGGCTTTCTGAAGTTCTGTGTTTATATCTTGTTAACATGGCAAAATATAAAACTTTCTCAAAAGAAAACAGTTCCTAAAGCTTCTATTCTTGAAAAAGAGAAAACACATTAGATTAAAAGGCCTAAGTTCCCTAACTTTTTGTTCAACAGCAACTAGCAGTTATTATTGTGTACCAGTAGACACTGTGCTAGGTGTTGGGAATATAAACATGAATTAGACACTGTCCATATCCTCTGAAAGCTTACGGGTGGATGATTACAAAGCTCAGAGGGAAACTCAGGAGCAAAGTGGAAGGACAACTAACCCAAATAGGAATATCTGGGCAGGCTTCCTGAAGGGTGAACAAGAATTAGCTCAACGGTGATAGAACAGGAGTGAAGGAGCATTGGGAAATGAATCTCAGGTAATAGTTATAATACATATTAGAAGAATACTGAGAAAGGGTTTCACTGCTTAAAAATAAAAAGCAAGTTTGTATGAATGAAACATGAATTTCAAAGGAAAAGTTGTAAAAGCTGATGTTGAAGAGTTCAGCAGAAATCAGAATCATAAAAGACACATGCTGTGCTAAAAACTGGAATTTTATTGTGAAGCTCAGGATGCCCAAGGATTTTACACATAGGATGGTGTTATTAGATTTGCTTTTACAAAGGCAATTTTAGCAACAGTGTGGAGAAACACTTGTAAAGAAGGGGGACGAGTCCAGGAAGAAAGACCAATAACAAAGCAAATACGAAAACCTATATGGAAATTATAAAGTCCTGAATTGAGCTAGTGGCTCTGAGGAAGAAGGGAAGTGAACTGAATGCATGAGATATTAACAATTTTAATACATCTGATACTATTTGAATATATAAGATGAAAAAGAATCATGGACACAAGCTTGGAGGATGATGGTTTCATTCAACAAGAGAGGGGAGCCATGAAAAATATTTTGGAAAAAAAGAGTGAGTTCAGTTTTATTTATGTTAGAGAAGATGACAGAAGATGTAAGTGGAAATGCCTGGAAAACTTTTGAATAAATTTGGATTTCATAAGACAGGTTAGAATACAAAAAGTAGACTTAAAACAAATTGGTATATGGATATGTGAAGGGACAAGAGTAGCCTGGACATTTATATAACTGCCCTGAGTGTGGAGGAAGAATAGAAGAAATGGAATACAACTCTGGAGCTGAACAAATTTAACAACATATAAAGAAAGCATATTTCATGAAGGAAAAACTAGAAAGTGGAGTCAGAGACATAGGAAGACCACCAGTAAGATGTTGCCAGAGCAAACAAGGATGGCATGGTAATAAGGAGGTAGTGAGCAATCAATGCTATTAGATTTAGGGGGGAAAAAGGATTTTTGCCTACCATGACAAAAATACCATCAGTAAAATGGAAGGATTGCAGAAAGACAGGTTACACGAATACAGTAATGAAAAGTCAGAAATTAGAGAGAGTGAGAACAGATGATTCTAAGAAACTGAAATGAAGGAAAGAGAAGCAATGATAATTCATAGAAGGCACAGTGTTAAGAAAAATGGGATTTTGTAGATTAAAGGCTCTTTCCCATGGGTAAATTGCTAATGGAAGGGCCTGAAGAAAGGTTTGAAAATGCTGGAAAGGGACAAAATGCTTATATAATCCACAGTTACATGTGTAAGAATTAACCTTAGATAAATGACTTCCATTTAACTTCTACTTTAACAGAGGGCAGGAAGTAAAGATGAATACAGAAGTACTTTCATTTGTAATAAAGAGTCTGGTCTCCATTTTATTTCTGAAGAGAATGTAGGGTAATGTGATGAGAGGGAAAGGAGAAATGGGAAGAAGTTGGTGGGGTAGGGGCTTGAGGACTTAGTAAGGCTTGACATAGCTAATGGGAGAAAATGCAAGATAGCTGATGAAGATCACACAAAACAATTGGTAGGTACAGTAAGAAAGAACTGAGGATTGGCAACAAGTGTTTAGAGTCCTAAAGTATGAGTAGAGAAGGCAAAGCTCCATACTGCACTGGGGTTAAAATTTTCTGTATGGTAGAAGAAAAGAAAGACAAATTGTTTGAGGGTACTATCAGGAGAGTTAAAATGCTCTAGAACAGAAAGAGTACAAATTGAGTAGATGAGGGAACCAAAATTTTGGGAGAAAACAGATGTACGTCAGGGGTACTGAAGTCAACCTAGTGTACAAATAGTTGAGATGGAGTGCCTGGGTGGCTCATGTGGTTGAGTGTCAGACTCTTAGTTTCTTTTCTTTTCTTTCTTTTTTCTCTTTTTATTAAGATTTTATTTATTTAGTTATTTGACAGAGAGAGAGCACAAGCAGGCAGAGCATCAAGCAGAGGGACAGGGAGAAGCAGGCTCCCTGCTGAGCAGAGAACCCTACATGGGGCTCGATCCCAGGGCCCTGGGATCATGACCTGAGCTGAAGGCAGATGCTTAACTGACTGAGCCACCCAGGCACCCCCAGACTCTTAGATTCAACTCAGGTCATGATCTCAGAGTTGTGAGACTCCACTTGGTGTGGAATCTGCTTGAGATACTCCATCTCTCCCAGCCCCTCCCCCCATGCACACTCACACTCTCTATCTCTCTCAAATTAAATACATAAATACAATCCTAAAAAAAAAGTTGGGGAAAAAGACTGACCCAGGTGATAGAAGATCGTCAGTTGACATTACTAAAGGATAGAAAGTGACAAAACACTCAAATGTGTAGAGTTGAGTTTTGGTTGTTGTATGGTTATTATTGTTTTGCCATGGTTATTATTTTTGGTTTGATTTTGTAAGTTTATGTGTTTTTTTTAAGATTTGATTTATTTGAGAGTGAGAAAGAGCAAGCACAAGTGGGGAACAGAGGAAGAAGCAGATTCCTAGCTGAGCAGGGAGCTCCATGTGGGGCTCAATCCCAGGACCCCAAGATCATGACCTGAGCTGAAGCCAGATGCTTAACCATCTGAGCCACCCAGACTCCCTTGTGTGTTTGTTTTGATAAAGCTTTGAATCTTAATAAAACTACTGTTTGGAAGTTACATAATGATGATAACAAACATATTTCTAATTGTCATTATGGGAAAAACAGAAGTGAATAGCCATGAGGCTTCAGGACAAGAAATTTTCTTGTTAGAGACTCAGATTTTAGCTAAAAAGGAAGTAGAAGAATTTGGGATGAAGTTAAGATTGTTCACTAAGGAATGGAGTTCCAAGAACACAGGTGAAATATTTTGAAGAGAGAAAAGAAAACTAAGGTAGGAGGGATCATCAAAGAATACGTATCGCAGAATAGCATTTCCAAGAGTGCAATCTATAGGGGACAGGTGTATAAGTTAGCTGTGATAGCTGGTTATCAAAGCAATTCAGCTTTCTTCTTCTGGATACATGGCAGGATTGTAGTTTTCAATTCCTTTGAAGTTAGGTTTGTCTAAGTGATATGACTTGGTTAATGTAATGTGAGGGAAAGTGATGTGTGTCACTTCCTAGGGAACACTTTGGGAGTCAGTGTATGATTTTCCATGTCTCTATCTCACTGTGGCATGGTAAATGATTGGGACCTCCTTGACCACCTGCATTGTGCACAGGAAATTTCAAATTTTGTGTTATATCA
Source organism: Ursus maritimus (assembly GCF_017311325.1). Classification (NCBI taxonomy): domain Eukaryota; kingdom Metazoa; phylum Chordata; class Mammalia; order Carnivora; family Ursidae; genus Ursus; species Ursus maritimus. Next base: position 4,474,942 of record NW_024424119.1, read on the forward strand.
CTCATATTTGGGGATAATTAACTCAATAAGAACTAATCTTCCTGAAAGAAACAGGAACAAGGATATCAGGGTAAGCCGTGATGGTCTCAGAGCTCTAAACACTGTAGAACTGTGGTAATAAAGCTACTTCAAAGAGAGAATAGAGAATCCAATGTCAATGATCAGACAATGTTTACAGTCACCTAGTTTGTAAGCTCTATAGATAAGTACAGTACTAGGTTTCATGTCAATTTTTACCTTCTAACAAAGTCAGTCTATGTTTCTGATAAATTGTGTATGTAAAACAAATGAGTAAGGTCAGTGCTTAACTTAGAAAATATATATTTATGAATTCAGTCAATAAAACTACGTATACATATATTTTGTTTCTGTTTGTACAAGAATAGACAATTCTATGCTCATTTTTTCCCATTTGTTTCATTTTTTTTCCTTTTTTTGAGAAGCTCTTCTCTGGGGAATAAAATCACAATTCCGAGATCCAAAATCATAATTCCAAGAATTACAGTTATGTTTAGGACACCAGGTTACATTTTTTTATTAAACACAACTATTATTTATTTATAAATTTAGAATATGTTGACATTCAATATTATATTAGTTTCAGGTATACAAAATAGTGATTAAACATTTATATACATTAAAAAGTGATCACCACAATTCTAGTTACTATTTGTCATCATACAAAGTTATCACAATATTATTGACTATATTCCCTATGTTGTACTTTATATCCCTGTGACTTATTTATTTTATAACTGGAAGTTTGTACCTCTTAATCCCCTTCACCTATTTTGTCCATCTGCCACCTGCCTTCCCTCCCAGCAACCACAGTTTGTTTTCTGTATTTAGGAGTCTGTTTTCTTTTGTTTGTTTAGATTCAAAATGTAAGTGAAATCATGTAGTATTTGTCTTTCTCTGTCTGAATTATTTCACTCAGCATCTTGGTCCATCAATGTTGTAGCAAATAGCAAGATTTCTCTTTTTTTGTTGTTGTTTATTTAATTAATGTACAATGTATTATTTGTTTCTAAAACATGATATATTAATTAGTGGCTTTTAACATTCATAATTTGTGATCATTTCATTATACATACATATATCACAACATATATATAACTATATTAAAAATAAGAAACATTTTTATAAATAAAAAGGTTATTTGATTTTCTCTAGGAAATTAATATTTCATATATTATTGCAATAAATTTTTGAAATATTCCACATTTTTTCTGTATCTTTCATGGTTTCTGGAATTCAAAAAAAATTCAAAAATCTGTTTGATTATATTAGATAACCCAGATAAAACTCATTGTCTTATACCACTTTGTAACCCAGCGTCGAAACACAATAGAAAGTAAAATCTAAATAGATACTTACTGCTAATGATAATGTCTTCTCAGATACCAATTTCCATGAATTTTGAGAGGAAGAAAAAACATGATTTCTTTATGTCCCATGGTCTTTTAAAATCAAATGATAGGGGCACCTGGGTGGCTCAGTCAGCTAAGCATCCCCCCTCTTGATTTTGACTCAGGTCATGATCTCAGAGTCATGAGATCAAGCCCCAAGTCAGACTCTGCACTAGGTGTGGAGCCTGCTTAAAATTCTCTCTCCCTTTCCCTCTGCCACTCCCCTGTACCACTTGCGTGCTCTCTCTCCCTCTCTAAAAAAAAAAAAAAATTATATATATATACGCCGGGATCACGCCCTGAGCCAAAGGCAGACGCTTAACCACTGTGCCACCCAGGCGCCCCAGTTAAAATCAAATTCTAAAGCTCCTGTGGTTCACAGAAAACAACAAAAACTATGCACTGCTTGATCTTTTATTACCATAAAAGGGTAAGATATTTGATAATATTGACTATTGCTAGCTAGAAGAACAGGGGAAAGTACAATATAGGTGCTATGGTCTCATGAACAATGTTTTAAAAATGCCTTCATGCCTTTAACATGATTTATTTCAGGACCATTTTATTTTCTTTCATTCTTGCTTTTATTCTTACTAATTTTCAAATCAATAAAATAAAACAAAATATTCTGTGCAAAGTCATTGTCAGGACAACATTAATGATCTGTGTAATATAGACAAAGATGTCAATCCATAGTTATAGTTGTAGCTATAGCTATGTACCTATGCATTTATGTAAGACCCCTCCTTTATGCAGGATGATACTGTTGTTGGTGAGGGTACAGTGTAGAGACAGAGGTCAGAGTCTTTGTTGTCCAAGTTGGAAATGTTAACACCAGCAATCTCTTCTTTAATGAATGTATTTCTCCATTTCTAAGTGTTTACACATTGGATTTAATATTGTATGTTTAGAGATGTTATATAGGTCAAAAGAGTGAATAGTTTTCTCTATGCTGAAAGAGATCACCTTGTTCTAAGGTACAGAGTTTTAGAGATAGGTTGGAATTTATTGAGTCCTCTACTAGTAAAACACACAGGTAAAATTCCATAACCACTTAGTGAGGTGACAGAGGTTCAGACAGGTGAGTGGAATCAATAGCCTCAAACTGAAATCCGTTATTTTATTCTAGTTAACAGAACACTATAGTACTGAAATGAATAACTGCACTGCTTGCCTGAAAATTTACATTTGATATTAATAGTGAAAAAATTTAGACCGAGTTTTATGCTTTAAAAAAGATTGTCTTTCAATTAACTACCAGATACGCAAATCACGAAAAATGGTTACCAGGGAAGCTGAGGAGCTTGACATATGTTCTTGTACAGCTCACTTGCAAAACTTGGTGAATACACTTACCATATCTATTAATTAGGTACAATCAGGGACAAATTAAGCATCACATATGACAATCACTCCATCGGAAACTGACTGCAAAATAAAGATGTTTCATTTCATCAAGAAATTAGAAGGCAATTGTAGGCAGCTGGGTCAAGGTTATAATTTATGTTTACATCATTCACATTGTTTTGTCTATTTTCAAACTGGAGACTGTCATGGTAATTCAAGATTTTTTAAAAAGGTATTTTATAATAATTAAAATAGTTCCTACAAAATAATGAGTAGGACAAGAAGAGATCTTGCTAAATTTCCTTTTCTGGTTAGATTTTTTTTTTTAATGGTCAGAAGAAATATGAACTCTTATCTTCTATTTTCAGCTGACTCTTACCTCTTGCCTTCCAGCTTTCTGATACTACAAATCGAATAGCATATCCACATTGTCAGAAGACGGACTTGAAAGGGATTTCATATGGTGAAATCAGTTAGATAACTCTTGAGGATAAAATGGCAATGTAAAAATATCCTCTAGCAGCTTTGCCAGTATACAACAAATCTAGGTCATTCTATTCAGCAGGAAAAGTTATTAGAAGAACTCTTCTCTTATTTCCTACACAAGAAAAGCAACCCCACAAAATCGAATGACCTGTGAATTCTCTTTTGGGGGAAATAGCATGCCCTAGACATTCTGGTAAGTATATGTGCACTATTACCAAGATTACAAAAATCTGAAGATCAAAACTTGTTATAAAATAACATAATTAAATAAAACCAAGTGTTTCAAGCATCTAGCACTTAACTAATATAGGCCAAACAAAGTGCTTTGCAAAATTTTGAAAGGATATAAGTAAAGCCAGCTCTAGCTCTTGAAGCTTAGTGGGATGAGTTTTTGCATTTGTTTTCGTGTTTTGATCCACAAATATATTGTATGTAGAACTGTGGTGTGTGTGCCCATGTGCTCATAGATATAATATTTAGAAGAAAGATCAGATGTAAAGGAAAGGTTCAGCTGATACATGGCTTCAACTAGCTAAAGACATACTCTTCCTGACTTACTACAATGCCAGCTCCTCCTGTTGCTTCTCCATGAGCTATGAACATTAGAGGAAGAGTGCCATTTTGGAACGCAAACACTAAGAGGTCCCAGAAGCAATTATTCTTTGTGAATCACTGCCAGGGCCAACATCTGCTAAATCTCTGGGCAGTAAAATGTGGGACTCTGAATACAGAGCCATCAGCTACGTGGCTCTGGACATTCACAAGATCCTCCTCAGCTGAGCTTAGATATGGTAATTCTAAATTTATGCAGAGATTATGAGAGGGCCTTTTACATTAAAGGCTGAGAAAAGCTGTTTTCTTTCTTTTAACCTGTCACCACCTGATGTAATTTGCAAACACTTGAACTTTCCGGAGAAATAAAGTACCTGATTTCTTACCTATTTCAGAATGTTTGAAATCTGTGCCTGTTAAAGGTAATAATCAGAAAGGTGACTCCAAATTCTATAAGAAGGTATTGATTTAATGAAAGAATCTGAGAAGTGTGAGGGCACAAACATGTAACCAACTGAGAAATGCAAACTCAACCTGGACAATCGTATTAGTTTGGATTTATTAGCTATGTATATGTCCAAGACTATTTTAGACAATTTTTAGGTTTTTCAGTGCAAGAATCCTCAACTTGGATTATTTTGAGCACAGTGAAATTGAACAAAATTTAGAAATTGAAAATTTTTAAGAATATGCAACTATAAGTATGGTTTTATACTATAAATATGCCAGCCTTCATCTAAAAAGAGTATTTACCAAAAGAGGATCTAAGTGTTTAGCTATAATTTTTATTAATTAACCATGATTTTTATTCTGTGAGGGAGCCCATAAATAAGGATAGAATATGAAATACTAGTTTAGGATCAATTTTTTTGATTAAATACCCCTCTTACAGCCAAACACCTGTTTCATGGCTGTTGCATGTATAATTAATGCAGCCTAATGAACATGCTTCATCAAAATCTATCTGTGGTTTCAAAATACAATCAGAGTGGTAGGTATTACACATACAACATTTAAGAAATATACAGTAACATTTTAAAAGTACATCTTATGGCATTTTAGTTCAAAAGACAGTATACCAGAACTGACAAAAATTTTTATGGAATTACATAATAGTTACTATGCTTTACCACTGCATATCAATGTATACAGAGACTCATTTCATCAACAATTTTGTGGCCAGCCCAGATTCTCCTGAAAGGATGCGTAGTTTCTGTTTGCCTTGATATATTAGGTATCAATGACAAATCAGCTGTCCCAAGCAACACTTCTAGCTCAGTCACTCTCCCACTGTTCCCACTTCAGTCTTTTCTCAGGCATGTTCTGCAATCATAATGAAGGCATTTATCCTCCTGTAAGCAAATCAGACTTTAACCCTTTAATATAAACAAGTGTAAAGAATTATAAGAAAAAAATACTTTATAACTCCCAAAAGTTTTCAAGTACACTGCTCTGTACAACAAATGGAAATAAAAAGAGTGGGGGAGGAGTTAAGATGGTAGAGGAGTAGGGGACCCTAAGTTCATCTGGTCCTTGGAATTCAGTTAGATAGCCTTCAAATCATTCTGAATACCTGCAAAATCAATCGGAGATCTGAGAAAAGAAATGCTACAATTTTACAAATAGAAAAGCAACCACTTTTTGGAAGGTAGAAGGTGCAGAGACTTGAATCCAGGGTGATATATTAGTGGATACGACAGAGGAGAGGGAGCCTTAAGAAGGGTACCTCAAAGTATTATAAGCAGCAGAGCACAAAATTGGACTTTTAGAAATCTGCTATGGGGGGGGGGCACATCCCTGACTTAAAGGTGCTCAGGTGACAAAGCAAAGCAGAATCCCACGTGGGACAGCATAGTCTCAGGATCCCGAGGGTCACAAGAAGAATAGGGGTATCTGAGTACAGCAGAGTTCCCAGGCATCAGAGTGGGGAAGCTGACTCAAAACAGCGAGTCTAGGCACTGGCTTTCTGCTCTGGGTTACCATAAACTGTGAACTGCTGAATGTAATGCAACTGATCTCCTGGTAAGCGTCCAGCAAAAAACAGAAACCTGGCGAGACACCTGTCTCCCTCCTCCTAGGAGGAACAGCCCCAGTCCACACCACAGGAGTCTGTAAAATCTGTAGGCTTGAAACTCAGTTGTGTACCTGGGATAAAAATGCTCAATCACAGGATGGGTGAACACAGAGTTCAGATGGAAACCAGGGAGACAAGAGTGACTGCTTTTCTGTGAGGGCTCACTGAAGAGTGGGGGTCATGAACTTTCAGCTCTGGTGCTAGAGAGTGGGGTGCAGCCATTTTCGTCCCATACATTAGTGATAAAAGCCTTCAGGGAGCAAAATAGTGCCACATAGTGGAATCCTGAGCTGAGCCCAGCTCCCTGGCAAGGGAGGCACATTTTCACAGGAGCAAGGACACCTGAGACGAAACACAATGTCTCCTCCCCCAGAAGACCAGCAGAAACAACTGGCTAGCACCAAGTTTACTGATCATAGAGAACTGCAAAGATTCAGCTCTTGGGGAAAAGAATACATACCAGTGTGTGTGTGTGTGTGTGTCTGTGTGTGTGTGTGTGTGTGTTAGTTATTCTTTAGTCTTTCAGTATTATTTTTCAGATATTCTTAGTTTTTCAATTATTTTTAATTTTTTAAAAATTTTTATTCTTATATATATGTTTATTTTAGGTATGTTTTTATTTTACATCTCCTTTTATATATATATATATATATATATATATATATATATATATATATATATATATATATAAAACAAAGTTTTTCTTTCTTTCCCTTTTTGGATTCTAGTTTCTTTTAACAAACAGACAAAAACATACCTAACATCTAGCTTTTTTTTTTTTTGGTACAGTTTTGTTGTTGTTTAATTTTTCCTTCTCTTTCTTTCTTTCTTTCTTTCTGGTCTATTTTGTTTTTATTTTTCTGTTGTTGTTGTTGCTGTTTTTATTGTTATCCTTTCTCTTTCTTCTATTTTTTTTCTGGACAAAATGACAAGACAGAGAAATTCACACCAAAAGAAAGAACAGGAGGAAGTACTCACATCCAGAGATTTAATCAATATAGATATAAGTAAGATGTCTGAACTAAAATTTAAAATGATTGTAAATATACTAGCTGGACTTGAAAAAGCATAGAAGACACTAGAGAATCCTTTATTGTAGAAATAAAAGAACTTAAACCTAGTTAGGCCACAGCTAGAAATGTTATTACTGAGATGCAGTCCTAAATGGAGACTCTAAAAGCAAAAATAAATGAGGCAGAAGAGTCAGTAACATAGAAAATAAAATGATGGAAAATAAGGAAGCTGAAAAGAAGAGAGAAAGATAACTACTGGATCACAAGACCTCAAGAACTCAGACAATCCATAAAACAAGATAATATCTGGATAATAGGAATCCCAGAAGAAAAAGAGAGGGAGAGAGGGGCAGTAGGTTTATTTGAACAAATTATATCTGAGAATTTCCCTAATCTAGGGAAAGAAACAGGCATTCAAGTCCAGGAGGACAGAGGGTATCAGGTAGGATAAAAACAAAACAAAACAAAACAAAAAACAAAAAAAAAACCCCACAATATCCATCCATCAATAATTACACTGAAATGAGCTAAATGCCACAATCAAAAGACACAGGGTATTAGATTGGATAAAAAAGCAAGACCCATCCATATGCTGTCTACAAGAAACTCATTTTGGACCCCAAAACACCTCCAAATTGAAAGTGAGAGGGTAGAGAACCATTTATCATGCTATGGACATCAAAAGAAACCTATATCATAATAAAAGGGTCTATCCAACAAGAAGATCTAACACTTGTAAATATTTATGCCCCTAACATGGGAGCAGCCAATTATATAAACCAATTAATAACCAAATTAAAGAAATACATTGATGATAATACAATTATAGTAGGGGACTCCAACAACCCACTCACAGCAATGGACAGATCATTTAAGCAGAAGATCAACAAGGAAAAAAGAGCTTTGAATGACACACTGGACCAGATGGACTTCACAGATATATTCAGAGCATTTCATCCTAAAGCAACAGAATACACATTCTAGTTGAGTACACATGGAAAATTCTCCAGAATAAAACACATACTGGGTCACAAATCAGGTCTCAATTGGTTCAAAAGACTGAGATTATACCATGGATATTTTCAGGCCACAATGCTTTAAAACTTGAACTCAATCACAAGAGAAAATTTGGAAGTAACATAAATATATGGATATTAAAGAACATCCTAGTAAAGAATGAATAGATCATCCAGGAAATTAAAGAAGAACTAAAAAAAAAATATGGAAACAAATACAAATGAAAACATGACAGTTCAGAACCTTTGGCATGCAGCAAAGGCAGTCCTAAGAGGGGAAAATATAGCAATATAGGCCTTTCTTAAGAAACAAAAAGTCTCAAATACACAACCTAACCTTACACCTAAAGGAGCTGGAGAAAGAACAGCAAATAAAGCCTAAATCCAGCAGGAGAAGAATAGTAATAAAGATTCGAGCAAAAATCAATGATATAGAAATAAAAAACAAAACAAAACAAAACAGTAGAACAGATCAACAAAACTAGGAGCTGCTTCTTTGAAAGAATTAATAAGATTGATAAATCCTAGCCAGGCTTATCAAAAAGAAAAGGACCCAAATAAAATCATGAATGAAAGAGGAGAGATCACAACCAACACTGAAGAAATACAAAAACTTAGAATAATATAAACAAGTATATGCCAACAAATTAGGCAATTTGGTAGAAGTGGATGCGTTCCTAGAAACACATAAACTACCAAAACTGAAACAGGAAGGAATAGAAAACCTGCACAGACCCATAACCAGCAAAGAAATTGAATCAGTAATCAAAAATCTCCCAAAAAAGAAGAGTTAGCAGCCAAATGGCCTCCTAGAAGAATCCTACAAAACATTTAAAGAAGAATTAATACCTATTCTTCTGAAACTTTCAAAAAAAATAGAAACAGAAGGAAAACTTCTAGATTCATTCTATGAAGCCAGAATTACCTTGATCCCAAAACCAGAGAAAGAGCCCACTAAAAAGGAGAATTACAGACCAATATACCTGATGAACGTGGATGTAAAAATTCTCACCAAGGTATTAGCTAATTGGATCCAACAAGTACATTAGAAGGATCATTCACCACAAGCAAGTGGGATTTACTCCTGGGCTGCAAGCGTGGTTCAACATCCACAATTCAATCAATGTGATACACCACATTAATAAAAGAAAGGACAAAAACCATAGGATTCTCGCAACAGATGCAGAAAAAGCATTTGACAAAATACGGCATCCTTTCTTGATAAAAACTCTCCCACAGTGTAGGGATAGAAGGAACCCACCTCAATATCATAAAAGCCATATATTAAAAACAAACAAACAACACCAATAAAAACAAAAAAAAACCCCAGTGACTATCATCCTTAACAAGGAAAAACAGAGCTTTTCCCTTAAGGTCAGGAACACAACAGGGATGTCCACTCTCACCACTGTTGTTCAACATAGTACTGAAGTCCTAGTTTCATCAATCAGACAACAAAAAGAAATAAAAGACGTCCAAATCAGCAAAGGAGAAGTCAAACCTTCACGACAACATGACACACTGTGTAGAAAACCCAAAGGACTTTACCAAAAATTGCTAGAACTGATATAGGAATTCAGCAAAGTAGTGGGATACCAAATCAATGCACAGATGTCATTTGCATTTCTTATACACTAATAATGAGGCTGAAGAAAAGAGAAATCAAGCAATCAATCCCATTTACAATTGCACCAAAAACCATAAGACACCTAGGAATAAACCTAACCAAAGAGGTAAAAGATCTGTACTCTGAAAACTATAAAACACTTATGAGTGAAATCAAGGAAGATCAAAGAAATGGAAAAACATCCCATGCTGATGGATTAGAAGAACAAATATTGTTAAAATGTCTAGGCTACCCAAAGCAATCTACACATTTAATTCAATCCCTATCAAATTACCACCAACATTTTTCACAGAGGTGGAACAAACAGTCCTAAAATTTGTATGGAACCAGGAAAGACCCAGGATATCTAAAGGAATGTTGAAAAAGAAAACCAAAGCTTAAGGTATCACAATTCCAGACTTCAAGCTGTATTACAAAGCTATAATCATCAAGAAAGTATGGTACTGGCACAAAAAACAGAAACATCAATGGAACAGAATAGAGAACCCAGAAATGGACCTAATGTGAGACAGGAATCCATCAAAATGCAGGCTCTTTGACCTGGGCCACAGCAACTTCTTGCGAGTCACATCTCCAAAGGCAAGAAAAACAAAAGCAAAAATGAACCACTGTGACTTCATCAAGATAAAAGTTCTCTGCACAGCAAAGGAAATAGTTGATAAAACTAAAAGGCAACCTATAGAATAGCAGAAGATATTTGCAAATGTCTTATCAGATAAAGGGCTAGTATTCAAAATCTAAAAAGAACTTATCCAATTCAACACCCAAAAACCAAAAAAACCCAGTCAAGAAATGGGCAGATGATATGAGCAGACATTTCTCCAAAGAAGGCATACAAGTGGCCAACAGTCACATGAAAAAATGTTCAACATCACTCAGCATCAGGTAAATACAAATCAAAACCATAATGAGGTACCACCTTACACCAGCGAGAATGGCTGAAATTAACAACTCAGGAAATGACAGATATCGGTGAGGATGCGGAGAAAGGGGAACCCTCTTACACTTTTGGTGGGAATGAAAGCTGGTGCAGCCATTCTTGAAAACGGTATGGAGGTTCCTCAGAAAGTTAAAAATAGAGCTACCCTATAACCCAGCAATTGCACTACTAGGTATTTATCCAAAGGATACAAACATAGTGAGGTAAATGCACCTCAATGTTTATAAGAGTAATGTCCACAAAAGCCAAAATATGGAAAGCACCCAGATGTCCATTGACAGATGAATGAATAAAGAAGTATATATAATATATATAAGAAGTATGTGTGTGCGTCTGTGTGTACACACAGACACACACAGACACACACACACACACAGTACTATTACACAGCCATCAAAAAGAATGAAATCTTGCCATTTGCAAGGATGTGGATGGAACTAGAGGGTATTACGCTAAGCGAAATAAGTCGGTCAGAGAAAGACAAATACCATATGATTTCACTCATATGTGGAATTTAAGAAAAAAAAAAACAGATGAACATGGGGAAGGGAAGGAAAACAAAATAAGATGAAAATTGAAAGGGAGGCAAACCATAAGGGACACTGAACCCTAGGAAACAAATTGAGGGTTGCTGGAGGGGAGGTAGGTGAGGGGCAGGGATAATTGGGTGATGGGCATTAAGGAGGGCACTTGATGTAATGAGCACAAGGTGCTATATGCAACTGATGAATCAATAAATTCTACCTATGAAACCAATAAAAACAAGAAATAAGAAGAGCAAGTAGTCCCAAATATTTGCTTATAGGTAAAATTGTATGTAACTGTTGATTCCTTTATTATTGCTGTATAAAAATAATGTGTCTATTGTTAGAAACAAAAAGACAAACATACTATTAATTTTTATTTCATGTAAGGCTAACTCTATATGATGGATGCCAATAAATTCTGCTAATTAATTAATAAAATGTAACATGTTCTCTCATTGGGCTGCCATAACAAAATGCTACAGGCAGGGTGGCTTAAATTACAGAAATTTATGTTTTGAAGGCTGGAAGTCCAAGCTCACAGTACTAGCGTAATCACTTTCTGATAAGGACTCTTTCCCTGACTTGCAGACAGCTGCCTTCTCACTGCGACCTCTTTCTTTGGTGTATACAGGCAGAGAGAAAGAGAGAAAAGTCTTCTCTTTTTTTTTTTTTTAAAGCCACCGATCCTATCAGATTAGGATCTCACCCTTACGACTTCATGTAACCTTAATTATCTCCTATCAGTCCTATATGCAAATACAGTCACACTTGGTTTAGGGTTTCAACATAGAATTTAGCAGGGGACAAAATTAGGAGCATAGACTATCCTGAAGCAACTAGGAACTTGGGAGCAGGTGTCATACCCAAACCTGCCACACTTATATTTGTTTGGAGGCAGTACAAAATGTAGGAAATATGGAATAATGCCTGCAGTATTTTGGAGTGATATCTTGTTTACAAGACATACATACTAGCATAACAGCATCCTCTCTAAACTGGATGCTGCTGTGAACTTTTTCTGTGAATAAAAATTATAAAGTACAAATTCTGATTTCACTTGCTTTCAAGTAGATTTCTACTGGTTTCAAATTCCATTTATTTATCTTATATATTGTTTATATAACAAAATTGTTACACACATGTGTGCCTGAGATAACTAAAAACTTATAAAAATGTCCTCATATATGGAAAAACAAATTATTCATTTATTCAGAAATATTACTGAATGCCTACTCTGCTGCATACCCTCTTCAAGGAATCTGGCATATATTAATGAACAAAACAGACAAGAACATTGCCGTTATCATTCTTAAATATAAGTGAATAATGTATTTATTTATGAAAATAACGTGGTGAACATTTTGATGCAATACTGAACAACTTTTCAATTAATGGTAACTATCAAGTTTCATACTATCAGTATTCTTTTTCTATGCGTATTAATTACTCCCATCTTCTGTGAAATAAGTGGAAAGTATTATTTAGAAATATTACTTCACCACTGAATACATTTCTAGTGGTCTTATTAAGAGTATTAAGAATATCACAACTGAGGTTTAAGATATAATTGCACTTAACTTGTTTCCTAAATTCAGGGAAGTTGTGGATTAATTTCCTGGATTTGGGAGTCAGAACACTTGGGTTTGAGACCTGGCTATACCTCTTAGTATTTCTGTGAATGTAGATAAGTGCTTTATCAATAAGCTTCTTTTTCCTCACCCACAAAATGACACCAATAAATATTATAAATATTATGCTGTGAACCTAAATGCTCATGGTCTGACGTATAGTTCAGAGTATAATGAAATTGGGTATTATTTTTTATTTAAATTTAGGAAATTGCATCTGAAGAATACACACACATCTATTCTATCATCTATCTATCTATCGATCTATCTATCTATCTATCTATCATCTATCTATCTATCATCTATCTATCAATCATCTATCTAAAACTTTTTTTTTTTTAAGATTTTTATTTATTTATTTGACAGAGAGCCAGCGAGAGAGGGAACACAAGCAGGGGGAGTGGGAGAGGAAGAAGCAGGCTCCTAGCAGAGGAGCCTGATGTGGGGCTCAATCCCAGAACACTGGGATCACGCCCTGAGCCGAAGGCAGACACTTAACGACTGCGCCACCCAGGCGCCCCGATCTATCTAAAACTTAATAAGTTAAATAATGAGTCATTCCTAATATGTCAGATCAAAACGTTTTAAGGGAAACATCATTTTATTAACAACTCAGATCCTCCATGAAGTCAATATCTGATTTTGTCCAAAATCATTTGAGGAAATACATTTTTTGAACAGGTATGTGTTACTTTTGAGGGCACATATTCTCTTTCACATTTGAGTTCAATATACTTTAAGGCAGTCACTTGTTTCCCTGTTAAAATTTTAAAAACTTCATAATTTTTTAAAAGGGCATTTTTCTATGCCCTAGTTACCTGTAGTGTCGTTTTGAGAAGTAATAATCCAATTAATGGATGACTACTAACAAGTGATTTTCAATAAAATTCACAGTATAATATTAGCTACTTTCCTTTCCTTTTTGTTTTAAAAAAACATTTTTTAAAAATGTTTCCCTGTTACTATTTTTTTTTAAGATTTTATTTATTTATTCTACAGAGATAGAGACAGCCAGCGAGAGAGAGAACACAAGCAGGGGGAGTGATAGAGGAAGAAGCAGGCTCATAGCGGAGGAGCCGGATGTGGGGCTCGATCCCACAACGCCAGGATCATGCCCTGAGCCGAAGGCAGACGCTTAACCGCTGTGCCACCCAGGCGCCCCTCCTGTTACTAGTTTTAAATCTTGTAACTGTAGATGAATTAAAATATAGAGGAAAACTAGAAAGACAAATTATGATATTACAGTAAAACAAGTAGAGTTAGTGTAATGTATTCTTGGTGGGCACACGGTCAGATAGTTTAGAATACTAGAACTTATATCCTAAGTTTCTTCTCTACAGGAAAATGCTTCTATTTCCAGGGTAGGAGTCTTCACTTTTGCTCAAAGGATATGGTCAGAAAGAAGAAGTATTAGTGTTAATAAATATCTGATTTCAACAGAACAAAGGCACAATATAAATCCAAAATATACTAATTCCTCACATTCTAACTATATTTTTCAAACCACATAAAATACTGAATTGCTAAATATCTCTTAATATTTATTTTCACAAATTATAAAAGAATGCCTGTAATCATATCATTAAAAATATCTGGATATGTTTCTATGATAGCTGTTGGTTTAACCTGATGCCACATTGTAAAGAATGCCAAAGAATTTTCTCCTGCTTAGTTCTGGAATCCTAGTCTTGTTCAGAATACTTTTTCTACACTGAGCCACCTAACTATTGCATACACAGTACAAACTACTGTCCATGTGATATTAACCCACCAATAATGTGCAGGATTTCATGTCATAATCTAGAGGTCTATAACTGGTTTATAGCATAGTTCTAGTTTGATGTTATTTCTTTCTTGCCTTAGGCAGACTATGATCTCACTGCAGATTCTTTTTTTTTTTAAGATTTTATTTATTTATTCGACAGAGATAGAGACAGCCAGCGAGAGAGGGAACACAAGCAGGGGGAGTGGGAGAGGAAGAAGCAGGCTCATAGCAGAAGAGCCTGATGTGGGGCTCGATCCCATCACGCCGGGATCATGCCCTGAGCCAAAGGCAGACGCTTAACCGCTGTGCCACCCAGGCGCCCCTCACTGCAGATTCTTGAGGAAACTAACCTCCTTCTAGAAATCATAACACAAAATTATGGATAAAGCATTCTACACAAAGGTGGAGGCAGAGATTTTCAAAAGTTGGTAGAGGGGTCCACAAGGATTTTCCAAATGTATTTTTTTCCTGACAAAAATGCTATACTGTAGAATTCGTGTAACATAGAATCATCACCTGGTTCTCTCCTCTGCCTCTATCTTTACAATTGCTCTTCTCCCACTTAACAAAAAATAAAGCCCATCTTTCAATCATCCTAAACTGAGAGCACTGCCTTAAGACTATGATGTCCAATAAAGAAGGCTGTAACCTCGTGTGGTCCTTCACGTTTTAACAAATCAAATTAAATAAGGTTAAAAATTCCATTCCTCAGGGCGCTTGGGTGCCTCAGTCAGCTATCTGCCTTCAGCTCAAGATCATGATCTCAGAGTCCTGGAATCAAGCCCTGCATTGGGCTCCCTGCTCAGTGGGGAATGTGCTTTTCCCTCTCCCTATGCCCTTCTCCATTGTTCATGCTTTCTCTCTCTCTCAAATAAATAAATAAAATCTTTAAGAAAAATTCCATTCCTCATACACTGCCCACATTTCGACTGCTCACTAGACATACGATGTTAGCGGCTACTATATTGGCCAGTGCAGATAAGAACATCCTCACTGTCACAGTATGT
Source organism: Ursus maritimus (assembly GCF_017311325.1). Taxonomy (NCBI): domain Eukaryota; kingdom Metazoa; phylum Chordata; class Mammalia; order Carnivora; family Ursidae; genus Ursus; species Ursus maritimus. The sequence goes on from NW_024424119.1 coordinate 4,490,333, forward strand.
TCCTTTGGAAAACATTCTTCTAAAATACAAAGACCTGGGGAAAAAATAAAGGGATACTAGTCTACAGGTCAATAATAACTAAGACTTCAAAGAATAAAATATTGTATTTCATAGAGATAAAATTCTGTTAGGAAGTAAAAGGAAATACATATTAAGGCAGAAAATTATGGATAGCTTGGCACATATTTTGAAGATGGACGACTGTATCATATTGATAAAGGGTGAATATATCATCAGATATATTTAAATAAAGATATAATTTTTCTTTAATAAACATTTTATAAATGTTGAAAATTACATTCATTGCCTCTACTTCACCTTATGAGTAAAATGACAGATTTCATACTAAATAAGTACAAGGATGTCCATAATTAAAAAAAAATTATTTGGGAATTCTGGGGTAGGTGGGGTTGAAGGTGCTATCCAAACTTTCTTCTTGGGTTTTCACAGCAGAAATCCCCTACACCCAATCTCTTAATTTCTAATTATTCTGGGAATTTCCAAGCTGCCTTCCTAACACCTGACCCGTGTTCTTTAACTTGATTCTCTTTCGCTACTGTCTATATAAGAGTCTCCCAAATTTTAAGGCAATTTCTTCCTTGCTTACTTATTGACAATGGGGATATGGGGATTGAGAATCTTTACATATACAACATTGCAACAGAGGAGAAGGTGCTTCTGGTTATAGACCCTCAGTGATAGAATCACCAAGCAAACGTCAGAGAGGGAAAAGGCCAAAACAAGCAGGTTCTATGTCTCTCGGGAAAAGTTTCATGTGCTCATTTTGATTGCAGGTCAGCAACAAATTAGGATCTTGGGTCAGGAAACCCATGATCTTCCATTTTTATCTAGTTTCTCAGTTCCACTATTATTCTTGTTCCTTTTAGCCTACTTCAGGAAAAGTCTTACTCAGTATAATGCACAACCGAAAAGCAACTTAATTTACTTAACATAGCTCGCACGAACTTTGGAATAATGAATTAGAGGAAAGATAAATGCAATTGAGGAAGGTGTTATTTAGCGCCAGGATATAGTGTGGAGAGACAGAAACCAAGAATCAGCAACTGAACTGATTTCAGGCTGTGCAACTTCTCCTTCTATCTTTAAGTCAGGTAAATTTGCTCTAAGTTTTTGTTCATGCTTCCCAATAAAGAGGCATCAGGATTAATGGTGAGGTGTACTACTGATACCAAAAAGAACAGAATCCCAAACAGATGAGAGCCAAGAGATTAGATTACAATAAATAGTGACACACCTGGAGAATCTATTTTCAAAACATATAACTATTGTATGAAGATGATGTATCCATTACTTAACATAAATTAAGTATGGGAGCATAAGCTAATTCCATATGCATCAGGTGGACCAGAGGAAGACATAACTGCAAAGAAAAGCCATGAATGTCTTGTATATTGTCATATAATTAAACAAGCGTCAGGATTAATACATTTATAATAATGTTAAAGATAGATGCAGTAGATATTTAGGCCATTGGAAATGGAACAACAGGAGGTTAATTTGAGAATTTTCCCTAAAACTCAATCAAGTTTAAGGACCTATAAATATAATCATCATAAGAAGATTCACACTGACAATTTTATTAACACCAACTACAATGATTTGCTTTGTAGAGTTCATGTAAAATGTAGATCCATTATGTCAGGGGATAAGAATTTATTTAACAATAATTACTTATGCATATGATTCATTCTGCCTGGTTCAAGACAATATTTGGATATTCAGTATTTACAGCATTACAAGACAGAGAGTTATATGGCTCCTGAGTGACTGAACATTGATTACAGTTATCTTGCTTTTATTATATACCATATCTTAAATTATCCATAATAATTAGGGGAAAGATAAAGAAAACCTAAAACTAATCATGACCCCAAATACCAGTTTATTCAACATCCTTCTCCTCAAAACATTGACCAGAGCTCCTACAGATCACACCCTACAATATATACACACACACTGGAGTGCAAATTCCATGAGGACAGGTATCTGATGCAAATCTGTGCAGTGAATCCTAAACACCCCATCCCCCACCCTGCCTAACAAAAGTGTTTCTTTTTTCTTTTCCTTTTTTTTTTTTCTCATTTTAAGGCCATAGAGAGTACATGAACTGTGCAGCCAGACTTTCTGGGTCTGATTCCCAGTTCTACCATTCACCTGCTGTGTAACCATCATAAATTATTCAAACTCTTTGGGTCCCAGTTTACTTATCAGTCAACCTACCTCCTAGAGTTATCAAGTAAGAGGATCAACTAAGATCAGACATATAAGTGCCTTAAACAGAACCTGACATAATCAATGTTTTATTGGCTAACTATTATTACTAATGTGGGGCTGTCTCTATTATAGAACTTACTACAATATATTGTAACATCTGTTGTCAGCACCACAATGTTGGCATACTGATAAAAAGGAATAATATAAAAAAATATATATAATAGGTATATATTCTCCTAAAACACATACAAGATATAAAATTTATATAATTTGTTACCTCAGAGCCTAGCTCAGTGGCCAGCACATATTGACAATGCTGTACAAATAGAAGTTCAAATCAATTAGCTTGGTCACTTAACTGGCATGCACATAAAAATAAGTTGACATACAATTTATCCCATAATTTAGGAATTAAATGACCTTACCATACATTTTGCATGTATAATTGTGACTTCTCCTGAAGGCAACTGAGAACCCACAGTAACCGTCTTCAACTATTTTATATTAATTACTTGCTCCTCATATTTCAAGAACATCAAATTATGCTTTCATAATTAAACTTTAACATTTGCTGTTCAAGTTTTTAAAACAGATTAAATGTCATTTAAGGAAATTTATATCTCTATATTTTTGTGTGAATAGTGCTAGTTTTGCATGTGTATATGAGGAAAGGAGAGGGTCGAAGCAAATGTTGGGAATTTTTTCCTTTAAATTAAAAACCGTAGATGATCCTGAAATATTTGACTGTTTAGGTTTAGTGAAGCCTCTAGTTCAGTTTTTTTTGTCTGTTTGTTTAATTGTCAATGCTTTAAAATGCATTTGTTTTCATAATAATGAGAACGGAAGACGACGTTTACCTTCTTGATTTCTTTTGGCTGATGTTTGGCTCTTCTCTGCACAAACTCAACCATTATAATAACAATAAAAGTTGATTTTTCCAATTTTCATTAATATTCAAGAATATTTAGAAAATTAGATAATACAGCTAAAATAAAATCTGTGATGAAATTCTTTTTTCTTGTGGCCCCAATTTCCCAAAATCATTCTACACATCCATGAGTTACAGAACTGGTTTTATTATAAGTCCATTATTTAAAGGTAGTGAACCTTTACCTTGTGCAAATAGGATTAACTATTCCCCATTGTCCTTTCCATAGGGAAAAATGTCAAAATGATTCTTATTTATGCAAAACTAAGAAAGACAAAAATTTTAAATCCCATTCACATGAAATGCATTTTTGCTACAAACTCATTTTTGTGTTTCAAAAGTAAATTTTCCAGGACAAGTGTCCTTCAGAATGTTCTAGAGCCCCTTGTAACAAATAGTACACATAACAGGTCTTGGCTTCTAAGTATCATTGTTAACTAAAAGGAACCATAAAAGGAAATGACTGATTCTAGGACTGGTTCAGGGAAAGCATACAATGAGCATGGAATACCTAGCTGTGTGAAAAAGTAAGAAAGACCTCAAGAAATGATGGGAATGTGGCAAAAAGGAGCCAGATTAAAGGAACTTCCACTCACCTAATTTGAAAAAAATCAATTATCAAAATAACTTATCCCTTTAGTGAATTATAATGTATTGAATTAAAAAGTGATTCACACACAGCAAAGGAAACAATCAACGAAACAAAAAGAAACAAACAAAATAAATAAAAGACAATCTTCTGAATGGGAAAAGAGTATTACTCAGCCATAAAAAAGAATGAAGTCTTGGCATTTGTAAGGACGAGGATGGAACTAGAGTGTATTACGCTAAGCAAAATAAGTCAGTCAGAGAAAGACAAATACCATATGATTTCACTCATATGTGGAATTTAAGAAACAAAACAAATGAGCAAAGGGAAAAAAATGAGAGAGAGAAAGAGAGAGGGAGACAAGCCAAGAAACAGACTCTTAATTATGGGGAACAGTCTGTTGGTTACCAGAGTGGGGGTGTGGGGTAGGTAAATAGGTGATGGGGATTAAGGAGGGCACTTGTGATGAGCACTGGGTGATGTATAGAATTGATGAATCACTATATTGTACATCTGAAAATAAGATAACACTGTATGTTACCTATGCTGTAATTAAAATTTAAAAAAAAGAAAAGAAAAAAAAGGAAAAGAAAAGAAAAAAGGAAGGGAAGGGAAGGAAAGGAGAACGGAGAGGAGAGGAAAAATAAAGGGAGAGGAGAGGAGAGGAGAAAATTGATTTACTATTACCAGGCAATAATCCACCAATGGATGCTAAAATCAATGGTGAAATCTTGATAGAAATTAGGATTTTTACATAGCCTTAAAGCATCTACAACAGATTATAAGAACTGGTTCTATTATTACGGGATGTGTTCCTAAAAGTCACCATGACATGCAAAATTGCAAAATAAAAACCATAGGATTTATGGGAAAATATATGGATGTATTCCTAAAAGTCACCATGCCATGAAAAATTGCAAAATGAAAACCACAGGGTTTACGGAAAAATGGATGAAGATATCATCAGTGACAAATTTAAAAAAAGAGAGAGATAGATATAGGAACCTATCAAAAATGGTAGTATATTAAGTGGTTCAGATATACATAGTATTAAATATGGCACTTTACCTTGAGAAATACTTGAAATTTACTTCTAGTTATCGATGTTGGATGAACTGCAGCTTGTAAGTTACTGTGAAGTGGTGGAAGAATGTTTACCTGAAACTGGGTAGGAAGTTGTAACATCAAATGTGGGTAGGTTTGTCTCATGCCTCACATGGCCAACTGAGGTGGTACGCAGATGTTTGAGGGGTGTGCATGTGTGTGTTTTGTGTATTCCTACGAGGTCTGGTACAACTGGGTCTTGTTTGCTGTGTTCACCTAGTGTTTTTCCAGGACAAAACTACACATAAACAAACACAATTTTTATGTTCAATTAGTTCTCTGATGTATCAATCACACAGGAACAAATTTGTGTTTTCAAAAGAAATATAGCAGAACTAACTATACTAATTGTAAAGTAGAAAATAGAATTTCACAGTGGGGAAATCTGACAGATGCTACCTTAACTAAATGATCACAGGTAAGATCACTAATAATGGGACATATTGCATTGCATACCATTTAATTGTTTAATAGTTGATTTGAAAAGTACTCCTCATGCTTGTGCATCTTTCTTAAAGCCTCTTTTGAAATTCACTTTGTGATGTAAAATCTCTTAATCTCTGTATTAAAGACTAATATATATTTCTTTAAAAATTATGTATCAGAAAAAGTCTCTCCTAAATAACATGTTTTATTCCTTCAGACAATGAGAATTATATAATACATATATTTTTCTTTTTTACTATTTATGAAAACTCTCAGAACAAATGTAATGCTTCATAACTAAAAATCTCATAGGCACTGGATTTTATTTATTTACCTGCTCCTGTGGATTTATGGCTCCTTATGTAAATTTTCAGATATCCACCCATCCATCCATATATCATTTATATATTAAGCAACTCATGTGCTGACATGAAAAATATCCTCATATTGTATCCATATTTGTAGATGAGAAAATCCTTTTGGTGTAGAATTCGTTGTCATGGAGTAGGTATACACACAACTATTGCACTGGGTCTCACTTTGTTAACTTAATTCCAGGACATTCTGTTGTATGTGCTTTTTTTTTTTTTTAACCAGTAGTGTGTTAAAGATTAAGGTATGCAAAAAGTTCATATCATATACTTATAAGCTATATTACATACATCAGAAAATGATGCACACTAATCCTTCCAGCTGCCTTACCATGCATGCAATATGTAAATACTGGGAGGTTAAAAGATTTTTCTTAGAATTGACGGGTTTTTATGAATGCAACATAAAATAAAAATATTTGCATCATTATCAATGTTTTCAAAACCATGTTTTAAACATAATTTCAACTGAACGCTAGTTTCCTTTCTTATCTTGAAAACACTATCTTATAAGCATTTTAGATTGCATAACAAAATAATTTCGTGATTTTTCAGTAGAAAATCTTTTTTTCATTAAAATTGTTCAATTAGAAGTCATTTGTGCTTAAATATTTTTCTAAGTAAACATTTTAATAATAAATATGAAATACATTTTGTCCTCACTTCTAATTACAAAGAGCAATTTATTTTCATTCAAAACCAATTCTGTTGAAAGTTTAAAACCTCAAACTCTTCTACAACATATTTTATTGAAATAAACCCTTACTGTTATCATCAAATTGTTCAAGGCTTATGTCAGCTCTGTACTGTGATGAAATTCAAAGAAGGAAATAGTCTTTCCTTATTGAGGTACATATCTTAAATTTTAATATCAGAGTTCCAAAAAGATGTCAAAATCACACCACAGAACCACCCTCTAGAGTTTAATATTTAAAATACAGCAAATACAGCATACTTAGACTTTTATTAGAGAAATCCCTCCATTATTTCAAATTAAAATGTAATAATTTTGTCTGGAAGAAAACAGATTTACCTCCACTCATGAACTTTCATGATTTTCTTTTTCATGAATATAATTTTGTGTGATCAAATTTTACTTTTTGCTTGAAGTTATGGTTTTGTTTTTGGACTTGCTGATTCAGACAACATAAAGACAAAAATAAGTGATTTGATATGAGCTTTCTGGGTACATATTTATAGCTTATAAACCTAAATATGTGGTTGAAATTGTCCAGAGACTTTGAGATATGAATTTCAGAAGTGGACACATTAACACAAAAGGACAAAAGTTATGTTTAATCAACACTTGCTCGGTAGGCAGACATGATTTATGCCCTTCAAGGTCCCTAAGGCAAATGCTACTATCTACTAAGAGAAAAAAGATGGCAGATTACTTTTAATTTGTTATTAATCATCTGCATTTCTTATTCAATTTGGGGAGGCAACATTTCATCTAATTAGTCCTCTCATTGTAAATATTTCCCACAGTGATTCAGTTGACACAAGTTTTTTGACACTGACTGTGCAGATGGCAGAAAACCGGTATCTGGTCTCAAAGGGACTATTTGACCACTGCAGTAAAAGAGCAATAAACAAAATAACAACATTGCAGCCCACTTCAGTTTATGTAAGCAGTCAGCCTTTTATCGCTGTAAAACCTTGAAATGGATGTATGAGCTTTGCTGCAATAAACAAAGAGTTGTTTACAGCTTGGGGATGGCAGGTACCAACACTGGACTGGAACTCCAGCAGCCTGAATGTCAGGAACTGACTAATGTGAAGAAACATATTGTGGCTTGTTTTATGGAGAATATGTTTTATAAACCTCAAGGGACCATTTATCACAAATTCATCCACTCTGCAGCAGATTGCTGCTTTAATGTTGAATGCCGGATTTCAGTCAGGCCCTCAAGTGAAAAAATGGAGGAAAAAAATTCAAATGCTATTTTGTTTCTGTTTCCTTGATCTTGATGATTCTCAAATTTCACCATAGGAAATCTATTTTAACCACTTATTCTCTCCCTTAAACAAACTAAATATTTTATGACTTGGGGCTAATTCATTAGAAAATTTACATCTACTTACTGTTGTGAGCTATTTCAATGCCATTTATTTGAAATCTGGTGTACTTGCTGTACGCCAACTTCTTTAAAAAAGATAAAAGTATCTAGCAACGATATACTTTGCTAATGGGCACAGAAATATGTTCCTTGTTTTCTATAAAATCGAATGATCAAATCACCATAGGAAAGATTTTTATAGCCTTGCTTTATTTTTTAAGTTATTACCTATGCCACAGGAATATTTATAGGGGTGCCATTGATGATAACCATTAAATAAAAATAATATACTTGATTTTCTTCATTATATAGAAAATTTTAGCATAAGAGAAAACAATAGCTTCTCTCAGTCTTAAGGATACTACTCAGTGCGTGCTGAACACTGATAACCAGCATAATGTCAGCAACTTTTCACGTTGTAGGTGAATCCAAGCATACGGTGTAATCTGTCCCAAGATACCCTTTTACTTGTTTATGGCCTGTATTGTCACACAGTGAGGAAGCAGACATAAGTTTCACACAGGTGTGTTTGTCTTAGCACTCAAACAGTTGGCTTCTGGCTTCAAAAGTCAAATAGAGGGATTTCTGGGAATAATAACAGTGTCGAGAATATAACAGAGCTTCTCAGACAGTGTAAGGAATTCTCCTACCACAGAATAACCTGTGAGTGGGGAGGTTGTGGTGCTAGATTAAAGTCAAGATTCCTGGGCCAAACCCTATCCACATAATCAGAATTCTTTAGGGGTGAGTCCAGGCAATATGTGTCTTTAGCAAACCCCTCCTATTACTGTTACACACACAGCTAGGGGAATTATTGAAACACTGAGGTACGAAGATACAAAAATGTAGGTGTAACATCATCAGCTATACAGATATTGAACATTTAAAAAGTTGCAGCATTCAGAGAAATTCTCTGGCAAGTCATAGAATGTAATTGGTTTCTTCTCTTTCCTGCCTTTTCCTCTTTCTCCTTGTCCATTCAGGATTTTCGATGTTCTATAACTGTTGTCTCTGATGGGAATGCAACATCTTAAATTGAAAGCTACATTAATGTGTAACCGTATTATTTTCATATGCATGATTGCATAATGAGAAGAATAATTAAAAAACAAAACTTAAGAAACTTCCCTATCCTACTAGCATTTTGATCTGCTCACTCAAACAGCATCACATAAAAAGCACTGCAAGTGGAGTTGGAAAGCTCAATCAGTGTGCTTTCTAGCTATGCTTTGCTGGAGCTGTCCAGTGCTGATGTAAAGAATGTACACTCCACACTGGGTAAACATAGTCTTTTCCTGTTCAAAGCAGAATGCATTGCTTGCATAAATAGGGGCTCAGGGTACATGGCAGAGAATAGAAAACATAAGCAAAACGACAGCTGTCTCTTTAAATGTGGAGTTAATACCTCAAAACCTTCTCTCTTCTATCTGAGGTTTGAATGTTACCATCAAACATGCCCTATTTCATGATTCAACTAATTTTCTTTTAAATCTAATTAGTAAGTGACACTGCTTTATTTTCAGCTATTAGAGTTTCACCTAAACTAGCAACTGGATAGTAAAGCAGTAAAGTATTTCAAATGAAGACTTCATAGCTTCTTTTGCTTTTTGGGTATCTTAAACTATTTCATAATTGAGTTGGGCATTTCTCTTCCAGCCCTGGAATAGCCTTCTCTCAGATAGACAGCATCAGTTCCTTTCTAGAAAGAAAGAATTCTAAAGAGGATAAGAAGACTACTGTCACTAAATAAAGATGCACGAAAAAAATCTATCAGATTATACTTACTGTTAGGTCATGTGGTTTAAACAACACATTTTTATGTGAAAGATACGTTTTTAAAATCTAAGTGGTTTAAAACAGTTTATTCTTAAGCTGACATGATAACTCTCACAACTCAGCCTTCTTCACACACTGATTTGTTAATGTCAGCTCTAATTCCAAATTTTGTTAAGGATTTCAACATCACCTTCTGTTTGTTTCCTATTTTTGCTCTTGAACTTGTTTTTCTGCTGTTAATTTGTACTGTTGTATTTATTTTTATAATATGACATCAAGTATGTAAATCATAATTGGTTGGAAAATAAATGGCTATATAAAAATATTATATATTAATCTAAACTAAAAATTGTCAAAAATGAAACTCCAATAACCTTCAATCTCTATTTCAATTCTCTATTTTTCTAATTGTTACCTCTTGGGCTGTCAACTCATCTGTTCTTTCTCCTATCCATTAACCTTTTATGTTTTCTTTACATCTTTTTCCTCCAACATTTAGCTAAAGTATCTCTGTTTCAGTGAATAAATCCTTGGGTTAGTTTATGATTATATATACATTTATAGTTCTAATTATAATATCCTAAATTTATTTTATGACCTCTTAGAAGTTTCCTTTTAACTAGATACTGGATGTCTCAACCCAAACAAGCATTTCATGCTTTTCATTATTACTCTATAGTCTTGTGTAGAGTAGTGTGGTCACCAGAAGTGGTAGCCGGATCAGCATCTTTGATGTTACCTGGAAATATGTTAGGAATTCATATTCTCAGGATCCAACCCAGACCTACTGAATCAGTAATTCTGAAAGTGGTACCCAGAAAGCTGTAATTTAACAAGACTTCCAGACTAAAATTTGAGAACATTTGGTATAGAATTTAAAACCATTATCCTTGAAGTCAGATAGACCTGAATTTCAGTTTATAGGCTTTCTTTCAACTTACTTGTATGATCTTAAACTTCTTATTGACCCAGTTTGAATCTTAGCACCCATCTTTAACCAAGCACTGTAGTCAGATAAATGGAGTGACCTGATTGGCCTATCGTTAATTATGAGCCTATTATTGTGGACAGGGAAGTGAGGAAAGCCTATCTTAATCACAAGGAAAAGAAGAGGACTGGTTTCTTTAAGAGGGAGATGCTGAGAGACAAATATTTTCTGTTTATTTCAAGTGATGCTGTTCATATTTTTCTACTCTCCTTATTATTCTCTAGGCATCTGTGACCATTCGCGGGTTTGGATCAAAATCAGTTATTTTCAGGAATCTTTCCTTGGTTAATCCAACCCTCTCTGAACACAATTTTACTATATTTGAAAATATAATCTTTATTTGATATAATTCCTTTGTGATTATTCCCATACCAGTTTTATATGATTTCTTGAATAGATTATACATTTCTCTAGACAGGGACTATAATTTCTCCTCTGGCCTTTCCTGTGTTTTGTGAAGTGCTCCATATATAGCACATATTTAATAAATAGGCTGCTGTTATTAATCCCGTTCATCTTTTAGATTCTAATCTAAATCACATATAATATTTCAGATATGATTTTTCTTTAAATGCTTAACATATTTTAATTATGTTTTGAGGATATAGATCTTAAAACTAAATGTTTACTAATAATTAATATTTTGAATCTTTATGTACACTCCAGTGGACAATATTAAATGAGCTTCCTCTACTTCATTTTCTCAGAAGTTTAAGTTCTTTAATACAAAATTTCCAATAAAATTGTATTTAATAAGTTGAGTGATAATTTCTTTTTTGAAAATAGAACTATTATGTGAATTTAGAGAGATACAAATTTACACTTTATTGGTAGTGATAAACCACTGAAAGCTTTAAAATAAGATAGTGTTAAAAAAGAAAAAGGAACAGCAGGTCCAAATGGAGTCGCTTGTGCTGAGTCCCACATCCACAAACCAATGCTTAATACCTAACTAAATACACTTTCAGTTTCTCCAGGAATGTGACCTTTAATCTGTCAATCTGGAATTGCCTGGTGCTACTAGTGATGTAATCTGCTGGATAGACCCCACTTTTTCCAAAGATAGGGGACCTTGCCAGAAACAATACACTCTTCCTTTTTCTTGCCTCTTTTCTGCATATAAAAGTCTTCCATTTTACACAGTTTTTCCAAGCTCCCTCTACTTGCAATTCATGAATTGTTGGAAAAAGCCAATTAGATCTTCAAATTTATCCAGTTGAATTTTATTTTTTAGCAGTAGTGACACAACCAGGCTGTGATTCAGAATAGAAATGGCAAGTCATACAAACCCCAATTATGGCCATTTCTAAAAGATCCACAATAGTTCCATATTTCCTAATAACAAAGAAATACATTCCCTGTCTCCTTTCTTCAATAAAATCACAATATAAACACAGAAGAAAACAGTAAATTTTCATAAGCATTTACTGAGACAGTAATAAGAGATGTATGCTTTCAAACGTCAGCCATGTAAAATAAGCAGAAACTATATAACTTTTTGAAGTAACGAAGAGCTCAGAATCTAAGACGTACAAGTTCAAATCTTTACGCTTTGATTTGCTGGCTTGCTGTTACTCTCTGAATCTTAATTTTCTCATCTGTAAAAAGGGGTTACCTCATTAGTTAATTTTGGGAATAAGATGAACTATTATACCCAGGATGTTTAACATAGTATTTGTTTGGCACATGATATGTGTCAGAAAACAGAACTCATTTATTACCATCATCATTCCCATCATTTGCATTTCCCCCACCTCCACCAAAGGCATCACACTAGTCATCCCCTGGGGCACCAGCTTACACCTGCAGGCAATTCTCCATAGAGTGAGGTTTTGGTGTTGGCTGTTTCCCCCAGATCAAAAGTGTCATTCTCTTCTACATTAAGGCAACTATTTCTGAGCACTGGAAAGTTACCTTCCTCTCTATCCTGATCTTGCACCTATTTCTAAAAGTGGAATGAGGGACAATCCTTTCAAAGGAAGCCACCATTTGAATTTATCACTATTGCTTTCCTTTGTAATAAAGTAAATGCTTGTAGCTCAAACATGAAAATAGCTTCAAATCCCACCATTCCTTTTTCTTCTGCCCCTCATATGGATAAGCTGAAAAGAAAGCTTCTGTGCTTCCTTCTTTGGTGTCAGTTTGAAGTTAGAACTGTGCAAAAATTCTGGCCTATATGAACACAGCCCCCCCTATCTTGGTTCCACCCTTTAACCACAATAAAACCCTATGGCAATCACCCCACCCTACCCTCTCTCAAGCCATTTTCAGACCTGCTTCGGAGCCTGTCCTACTTTTTCCAAAAAGCCTCATTGTGTGATTCATAATGGTTTTTTATCACTTCTTGGAGTGTGTGTGGCATCATAAGTCTTGACATTCAATCAAATTTTGCATGAAAAGTTTATCTCGCCTCTGTGGAGTTTCCTCAACAATGTCCTTCATCATTATATGTCAATTAAGCAACAATTACTTTTCTCCCTCTCTGGAACTCTTCTTCAGATTCACCCATACTAATTTAGCATAGTTTAGCAAACTAAGTGAAATTATGTATTATTCTTTTAAACTGTGTTCAATGTAAAGTGAGTATTTCTGGGTTATCATTCCCAAATTTGTTAACCATTCAATTAGTTTGAACATGCCTGCAAAAACACCTGGCATTAGTCTGAATCTTGTATGAAGAAGGTGGGGAAATGCTAAGTTATCTTTTATTATCCCTTTTCCTATGAATAATAAGTTCAGTTTAAGAATTTTTATCAATATTCTTACAAATAGACCATTTTTTCTTGATTCTTTTCATCCATTAGTAAATACTCATTTTATATTTTTACCTTAATAGTTTACAAAAGATTATGTTACTATTTTTACACCTCAAAAACAACTCTAGAATATTATCTTGGCCAATAGCTTCTGTGGTTAGTCCTAAAATTTTAACAACATAATCATTTTTTCTACTCTTTGAAGTGTTTGTTTGTGGATAAATTTGAATGGCTTTTTCCTAAATATGCATGCAGTATAGTCTTTAAATGAGAACTCATCTATTTAATTTTCTTTATTCTTTTGCTGTAGAAAGAAAATATCAATGTTCAAGGAAAATAAAATGAGGATGTGGGGTGCTTTTAATAATGTCCAGAGTAAATTTTTGTTTGTTTTTTGTTTTTTGTCTGAGGACAGTCCTTTGTCACAAGCCTTTGTGGGTGTTAGAGGTTATGGAGGCAAAGGTCTAATGTCAAGTATGAGCAAGTCCCTATCTCCAACCTCCTCATGCTCTGAACTTGTCATGAGGTAAAAGATGTAGACTTAATTCAGTGCTTTTACAGTAAGAAAATAAAATAAAAGTAACCCCTGAATGTTAAATTTTATAGAATGTTCCACATATACTTGGTTAAGCTGTTATATTTATCTGCTTAAAAAAAATTAAGTATACTACTCTCAAGGCTGAGGTTGAGAGAGTTGGCTTTGTTTACAAGTAATACGAAGTGGTGTATAGACTCAAACTATAGCTTAATGGATGTTTTTCACATCAGAAAACCACTATGCAGTTTGGCACAATTTAAAATGGCTGGCAGGCTCCACTTAGCACAGGCCAAGGAATGAAATACCAGGGTGTTGCAGGTCAGTGCACTGGCAGAAGGGTATGGGAAAGCTTGCCTGGCTCTGGTTCCTGCAATCACTCACTCATTTCATGAGCAATAAAACTGAACTAAGTAAAAAAAAAAAAAAAGAAAGAAACCATTAAACATTAACGTGCAGTACACACTGACCCAAGGATGGGAGAGAGAGTATTTTACATATTATTCCTTTACTTGTATTATTTATGTCATGTAAGAAGACCTAATTATATTTTATTCCCAAAGATAACAGCTTTTAAGAGTTGGGATAGATATATATTTATTCTTTAAATGCTGACATGAGAAGAAAATTATAACATCATTCTAAGCTATCAGTTATGAAAGAATAGGCCAACCCAAAGGTAAGAAATCAGCTCCTATCATTTCCACAAAAAAAATCTTATTCAATTGATATAACCCATTTTTAATTTTTTTTATTTCTTTACTTACTTTTTTCCTTTTAAAAAAAATTTTTTATTTGTTATTATATTGTTAGTCACCATACAGTACATCCCTAGTTTTTTATGTAAAGTTCCATGATTCATTACTTGCGTATAACACCCAGTGCACCATGCAATATGTGCCCTCCTCACTACCCATCACCAGGCTATTCCATTCCCCCATCCCCCTCCCCTCTGAAGCCCTCAGTTTGTTTCTCAGAGTCCATAGTCTCTCATGGTTCATTTCCTCTTCTGTTTACCCCCCTTTCTTCTTCCCTTTCTTCTCCTACCGATCTTCCTACTTCTTATGTTCCATAAATGAGTGAAACCATATAATTGTCTTTCTCTGCTTGATTTATTTTGCTTAGCAATTTTCAGTACTGCATGGTCACTAGAGATTTTTATGTATATTATCTCATTTAATCCTAGAGGATTAAAAAGTATTAAAAGGATTACATTACATGTGTCAAATTCTTTTTTTTAAGATTTTATTTATTTATTTGAGAGAGAAAGAGAGGAAGAGAGAAAGCACTCTAAAGCATGAGCAGGGGGGAGGGGCAAAGGGAGAATCATGACCTGAGCCTTAGGCAGCCACTTAACTGACTGAGCCACCCAGGCACCCCTACATGTGTCAAATTCTTAAAGTAAATACATTTTAATGAATGACTGTTGATTGTTAAAGTACTAAAATCATGGGTCTATGTGATGTGTTTCTTCTGATTCTTGTCTTTTTATATATTTTCATACAACATACAAATAATGAATTGCATCAATAAACCAATAGTTTAAAATACCATTGCTAAACTTTATTTTTTTATTTTATCTTTTTTAAAGATTTTATTTATTTATTTGACAGAGAGAGAGACAGCCAGCGAGAGAGGGAACACAGGCAGGGGTAGTGGGAGAGGAAGAAGCAGGCTCCCAGCAGAGGAGCCTGATGTGGGACTCGATCCCAGAACGCCGGGATCACGCCCTGAGCCGAAGGCAGACGCTTAACAACTGCGCCACCCAGGCGCCCTGACCATTGCTAAACTTTAAATTGATATCTCAGTAATTCTTCATATTTATTTACTGTCTTGATGACTAAAATTTTGTACAAATAAATACATCATCACAGATAAAAAAGACAATACTATGTCTATTACATTAACCAGGGGATTCTATGGTCATTTAGCCTCTATAAAATATAATCATATAAGGAGATATTTATCATAGTCTACCACATATAACTGAAGACCCTTCCAAATGGATTAAATATAAGTTATCAAAATATACCAATAAAAATGTAAGAGAGTTTACAACTTGGACGATTTTATATTTTCCCCTATGCAGATCAAACTGGAGTTATATTAATTGACATGATCATTATGTTGTTTAGCTTTTTTTCTAATAAGCTCCAACTTTTTCTCTAAACATACCAATTGAGAAATTAATGACCAATTACTTCTTAAATAGGAAGTCATACACTGTAGCATTTTGTAATTCCTTTTCATCTTGAAAGATTAATAAAAAATACTTTTGATATTATAAATTTGATCAAATTTTACTTGTAGTTGTAATGACAAATTTTACTTAATAAACACAGCTGCTTTGTACTAAGAATAGCCTCCTCCTGCCAATCCTGGGTAATTCTGCATCAGCTCATACTATATTGTAAAACAGCATAAATTTTTTATTAGTTCACTGAAAGGATTTGAAATATGGTGTTCTACTTACTATCCAGTCACTGCTTGGCTTTAATTGCTATGTAAGGATTTAAAGAAAAGTAACAACATAAGCCTAAAATATTTTAGTTAATGTCAGAGTACTCTATATTAAAATGTCTTCAGTCTCAACTAAGTCCTCTAATAATTTACATCATTATAAATAAATTTTTGCTGAATTTTTGAAACATGCTAATATCATAATTTTACTATTTAAATACCTGGAAATGTTGCCTTAATACTAGAGTCAATTGATTAAGACAATTTCAATGTATAAGCATTCTTTACTTATCTTTCGTCAAAGATATAATAAGTACTAATTATTTGCCTTTATAACATGTGTTTTTATAGTGGAATATTATAACATGATTATTTGTCATACATTTTCATTTTTACATAGTAAAGTGAAAGATGTAAAGTTAAAAATCAGTTTGTCCATCATCACATTTAGGCAATGTGTCTAAAGATGTACTAATATATAATTTATTTATAGACTTGAACTTGGGAAGGACCCGTAATGATCATCTAATCAAACTACCAAATTTTCTAGTTGATTAAAGTACTTTCCAGAGTTGAAAACTTTGGTCACAGATTTTGTGTGAGAGAAAAGACTAGAATCCTGATTTCCTTAACTCCAGAAATCTGAGAAATTAAAAATAATATTTCCATGACCACATATATGTTCATCTATCTGCATTATATAGGAAAATAAGGTCAGATATTATGTAATCTTAAGGAATTGTGCTTAAGCACAAGATGTGCTAGATTCTTACAAAAAAGGAGATCAGAACTATGCTGAGTTCTAAGTTTTAGCAAAATAACTTTCCAGGACAAGGGAAAGGCTTGTTCTGGGGCCAAGAGCTGCTAATGCACTGCTGACAGTCTTGCTCTGTTAGCATAAATGATTGTTGTATAACAACTACAATGTAACATCTCAACAGAAATGTAGCCTTTGAACTATAGCTCAGAGATATGTCCAGGCTCTAACATGTGGGAGAATCAACTTGTGGTAAGAAAGACCCAAAATGGGGTCTGACTAAACATGGAAGGAGGATGTCAATCATTAAGAAAAGTTCTGTCCTGTGAATGCATGACTCAAGATCTGACCATTTTGTTCCATCAATGTGTTGGAACCAATGTGTTCCAACCAATGTGTTCCATCACATTTTCAAACTACTTTCTCTAAGGACATTTCATCATAGTCTTAATAACTTTAGAAAGCAATCAAGGGGTGTCTGGCTGGCTTAGCTGTAGAGCACCCAACTCTTGATCTCAGGGTTGTGAGTTCAAGCCCCACATTAAGCATGGAGCCCACTTTTAAAAAAGCAATCAAATAAAATTATTCTTTATAAGAAACTATAATTGCTTCTCCCACTTTATAAGTATGCTTTTTCTACATATTTATGTATCTTTGCATGTATATAAGATAAAACTGAGATAAATATGTCTTTAGCATATCATAAACTTATATCTACGATATTATTATATATGTTGTCCCTGGAAATACGATGCTGAAGATCAAATTGTGACAGGGATGGAGTTTTAGAAAATGGTCTAAAACATGTTATTCTTTTAAAAAAGATTTGTATAAATGAGAAAATAAAAAATACCACCTAAACAGAAGCAAAAAGGATATAAGAACTTACCAGTAAACTATCATAATAAAATGCCTTTTCATTTTTGCTTTTTTCTTCTATCATCTACTTACAAATACATTCTAAATGGTGATGTGACTTAAATACTTCTAAATAATAGAATAAAGCAATATGTCTTTAGTGATGTGTACTACATCTGATGTAAAGAGAATTATCACCCACAATTTGCTAAATACTGCAACCAGTATTAAAGGTCCTAGGACTAGAACCACTTTCCACACTCAAGTACTCATCAGGTCAGACAGCCATTTTAAAGGATTCATCAGGGGTGCCTGGGTGGCTCAGTCGGAGGGTTTGACTTCGGCTCAGATCGTGATCCCAGGGTCTGGGATCAAGCCCCGCATTGGCTCCTTGCTCAGCAGGGAGTCTGCTTCTCCCTCTCTTCCCCTGCTCATGCTCTCTCAGTCTCTCATATAAATACATAAAATCCTTAAAAAAAAAATCAATACCAGAGGTGTAGTCTGACATCCTCTGCTTTTTGAAAGGCATGTTTTCTTCCTACTGACCCTCATGCAGCTTGGATACAGGAAGTAATAGCCAATATCTTGAGTTCACTTTAGGGTTTATAAGCAAAATCTAAACTTCCTATATTTCAAACATAAAATTTTTTTAAAAATTTTTGTACATTACTTTATAAAAGTAAAAATGTAGGAAACTGTTCTCAGATATATAATCATATTTCAGAATGCAAATTCTGTCTATCTATCTAGGAAACAAAACATATAAACAAACCAAATAATATGATTTTTTTTTTCTGGTTCAGGGAATGGCTGCATCTCTCTTTACTTTTTATAAAGTTTAAATTTTGGACAAGTAAAAAAAGGAGAAATGCTAAGAAACTGAACTGCAGTGGGGACATAGTTTACTGTCTTATTTTAAATATGGACAGAATTCTAGGACAATTAGGCAGAGGGATCTCCCATACAAGTGCGGTTTCCATAGATTCCCTCCTTGTACACAGCCTGCATATGGTACCTGACCAGGTGCTGAATGTCAAGAAGTTTCTCAAGGACTTCACTCTGACAAGCCCTGATTGATGGATGAACTCTGGGGAGAGGGATTTCTCCCCCTGCCTGCTTGTAGCCCACTATGAGGATGAAAAGTATGGAGTGTATTATTTGATTACACAATTTTCAAGCCTTCATGGTCATTTCTTTTAGATATTTTTAGCATGATTCTGCAAAAGGCTATTTACACTATACACATAGGCCTTAATAAACTCTGGTTTATGGCCAATTATTTCAGCTGGTTATAGCACAGAGCTTATAAAACTAAAACTTATTTTAATCCCTGGTTTATTTATTTATTTTTGATACAGATACAATTGCTCTTCCCTTCAAGGGATACAACTTTTAATTGGCAAATTATTCAAAAATAAGTTATAAAATACACAGAGACCAAGAGGGATTTGCACAAATTAGTGTAAATAGATCACTAAATATATTAAAATAAATGAAAAATAACTGTTTAGCAGTCACCTTTTCCAAAAAGTCTTTCTGAACTCCAACCTGAGCAAAGTTTTCTTTCATTGTTTGACAATAGAATTACTTGCATTTATTTCTTCATTTCCTCTATTATATTTAATTCATGCTTATATGTGAGTTTCTCTAAATTAGTGCCATTATTCCATGGGACACTAGTCGTAGCAGAAACTCTGTGGAAATGGATTCCCTGATCAAATTAGTTTGAAAAACTATCCTATAGTCCCTTCTTAAAAAATAAAAATGCATCGTAGTGTGTTAGAATATCTAAGAAGTCACGCAGACAAAAAAAAAATTATTTTTTAACACGGCCTATTTTGATCAACTCTGATGTAGCAACAGACACTACCATAATTTGCTTTATCATGATAATAACTACAAATAGCTCTTAGGACCAATGTTTCTATACCAGGGGATAGTTTGGTCCATGAGTAAATGAAAACACAGACAAGTAAGCAAATTATACGTGCACATACTTATTTTTCAATGTAACAAAAATTCTGGAAAGAGGTATTCTTAGTTTTGGATCAGTGGTTCACATAAACTTTTATATTTGACATTCTCTTAATTTTTTCCCTCATGTTTGCATGATGAAAGGAGTATCTTCAGCTGTCATATCACTTTCTTGTGCAAAAGAGAGAAGGAATGACAAGGAAGTAACAAAACTTTCTCAGAAATTTCAGCAAATTGTAGTTTTTGCTCACTGACCAGACCTGAGTCACATGAACATCCCTACTACAAAAAGGTCTGAGAAATAGATTTTTTAATTAGGAACACTGATACATAGAACAAACTGGTATTTGTTAGTTCAATATAAAATGGGGATGGATATTGTACAGCTATCTGTCACAATTCTCTGGATCAAAATTTAGGAAGAATTACATGCATCTCTGATTCATTTATATTAAACATTGCTTCCTTGTTGATGAAACCCAGTGAATGAGATATAATAGGAAGCCAATAAATATATTAAACTGAGCCCTAAAGGAAGGATTCTAATAACACTTTTAAATATGGTATGCAAGAGGTATATGCAGATAACTCAAGGGACAATACTGCAAAATAGAGAAAGGTAAAGTCCCCATTACAACCATCTAGTAATATTAAGGCTGGTAACCACAGATCTAGAAGGAAAATTTGGCCATTTGAGTTTACCACTCTTCAGGTAAGAGTTTCTGAATCATCTGAGAGACAGGGTAAGTTGTCATTGGAGGCAGGTCACCTGCTTTAGATTTCATTGAGCCTCACCAAAATTTCAATATATCTTACAGGTAATATGAAGCTTTCTCAAATATAATCTTAAAAAATCAACTTTCTTGTTTCAAATCAGTTTATAACATACATCAGTGTCAATAGAAGACTTGAGGCTGGGGTTGATATGTCATTTCCACCAGAAACAGTTTCTCATTTATGACTTCACAAATTAGTATTAGGCTTGATTGACTTGTAGTATGTAGTTTTGATTAATGGTTGTTACCAATGCCTTTTTTTTTAAATCACCTCTGGATATGGTGCAAAATCCCATTTTCAGAAATGCAAAAATTTTAGCCCCAGACCCTGGGCTTGAATAGAGATGTAAAAGTACTACCATGTCATGAGTCCTCCCAGAAAAAACACACAACCACTTCTAGTACCTTTTCAAATGCTATAGTATTGTATAATACCAAATTTTTATTAGAGCAACTTTGAGTAGTAAGCTAAAAAATAACTTATCCCCTCTTACCTGACACATTTACTGTAAATGAGAAATGCACATACTAATAACATATTATGATGCATGTCTCTTTCTAGTATATGTCTACTAAGCAGTATTTTGTAACATCAAGACATTTTTTCAAATAATCATATTAACTAACATTTGTGGATTTATCAACACTTGAAAAATTTAAAAATACAGAAGAGGAAGAAGATGCACAACAGATTGGTGGAAGGAATTACAACAGATTTTTTTTATCAAGAGATGAATAGTGGCAATATATTTTTTTATCCATTAGTACTATATGAGAAACAATATGTTATTTGGTTGTGATAGTGTTTTAATAGAGATGTAGTTACATGTTAGTTTAGTAATGGAATTCTCCAAGATTATAACCAATCACAGGATAAAGATATATTTACAACCATGATAATTCAGATTAATCTGAAGGGATATCAAGGGAGAGGAAAGGCAGAGCCATAGTGGCAGCTGTGGATGGCAAAACATTTTATTAGCCTTCTCAGAGCTCTCAGACAATGAACTTTAACATTTGCAAAGCTTGTAAAAAGAAGTGAAACAAAATTTAGAGTATTTAACCATGTGTAATGTTAGGCACAAGCCTGGGAGGTGACAGAAACTCATACATTAGTTGACTGAAGTGATATGTAAAATGAAACTGAAGCACACATATAAAATGGGGTCCCCTTTTAAATTTAAAGACTCTTTTATTCTCTATACAGAAGTTGTTGCTTATTCTCCTCCTAAGAATAAGGAGACCTTGGTTATAAATCATACACAGAAGTAGATACTCTCTGCCACACAGCCATTAAAGGGAGAAATGTACATTTTCTACTTCAACTATCAGGCCTACTGATGTATTTTCATCTATGGTATCAATCACTATAGGAGCTTAAGTACTTGAAAATGGGAACCCATGGGGCTCGGTCACCACCAATGAGGGCTCAGCTGTTCTGTGAAAGCCATGAAAAGTGAAACATCTGAAAGACCTAAGAATACAGCTTAGAGTCTCATCATAAGCCATTGACCATGTGGTGTCCCTGGCTCCAGGCATCACACAGAGGATTTGAATAACTTGTGCAAATTCTGAAGACAAAGATAAAAGTGGTGGCACTGAGATTCTCACTAGTGATTCCCAAAATGTGAATAAAACGAGGCATCCTTTGCCACTAGATTAACTTTGAGCAACATCTGTAGGATGCTGGGAGATATGTGCACTCCAGGAGAACTGCCAATGTCACAGACAAAAGGTTTCGGCATAATTATAGAGTCTCCACGGGGGAGAGAAGCACAATATGTCACTGGAGTAATGCAAATGATCTTTAGTACACTGTTAATGTGCATTAAATTTTGGGTAGCAACCAAGTATGAACACATAACTAATAAATCACACAGGAAAATAAGAGAAAAAATTTGCATGTGTCTGCTTCTGAACATTTCCCACAAGCATCTTCACATATGACACAATAATGGCAAATTTAAATGTCATGGTCTTTGTTCAATTTAGAAAGATAAAAAAATATATATTAATTAAATCAATGTATAGCCATTTGGTCTTATATATGCTCTATATAGCACTGAGAATTACAGAAAAGCAGTACTGTACAGCACATAAAAACTGCCTCTCTCCTGGAGATCCTAATTCCAAACCACGTATACTTATTAATGAAAGGATTTTGTGATAGTAGTTGAACATATGCATTGTTATATCAGGTAACTCTTGTGGGCCTCCACATAAGGAACTAACCTCTAATGTCTGGGTAGCTCCAGTTTCAGGAATTGACTCTCAAGAAGTCTTAGATTTTAGCAGAAGGGAAAGGGGGAAGGGGAGAGCTGGGAAAATGAGAAGAGATTTTAATCTGTGTTTAGTCCAAATTAATCATTAGCTTCACTCTCACTCCTCTTTCCCCCAAAAGATTAAGGACCTATTAGAAGAAGGTGACCCAACTGATTCCAGCAGAGATTAGGGGCACCTTGGAGCATGAAGCAAGATAACAAAATCTGACTAAGAAGTACAGACAGAATTAGCCAGAGAACATTAGGTAGATTTACCCCTCTGGGGGCCATTTCCCTATTCATTAGTTTACGCCCCTTACAGAGAATTATCTCTCTGCCTTAAAGAGAGTGTAAATCTTTAGATCTAGGTAGAGTCATCTTTACCCTTATGTTCTTCATAGAAACTATTTGATAACTCTTGGGAGTTTTCTACTACACTTAGGAAAAACAACAGCTAGTTCAAAAAAAAAAAAAGAAAAAGAAAAATAGTAATTTAACTCACAAAACTAAAAGTATAAAGGGACAAAGAAGAGATAATGTCTCATATAACAGTCTCCTGTTCCCTCTTAAACTCCGTTATTCTTCAAAACTGTTTTCTCTGCTTTATCAAGTCACCCACCCTCATCTTCCCTTTAATCCTAGTGCCTTAGGTGTTTCCAAGAATTTCATCCCTCTGGAGGGATTGATGTGGACGGATAGGTGGGCTTCCATAGGTAACAATTCAGAATGATGAAATCAAAGCACATCATACATGAAAGAAAATTGACTCAAGAGATTGTCTAATTATAAATGCAAATACAAAGTTGCTTCTCACTACAACCCACTGTTAATCAATTTCTCTAGAATGCTCACTAGAGTTTTCTATTCCAAACATTCTTCATTATCCACAAATTCCCATTTGCTAAGCTGTTTATTGAGAAAATAAAGTACCATCTTAACTTGGATTTCTTAAATGAGAGCCTGACATAAGGATTTGAGTATGGTTAGGTAATTTTTGTGTTAATGATAGCAAGCAGAAGTATAAATAGGGAATTGGAAAGCCAAAAAAATGTGCCTCATTGAGCTGGTTGTTGATCTGGGCAACTGGAAATCAATCTCTTTGGAGATTTGTGGAGACCCTCTGAAGAGTCTTGTAGACACAGCTCAAAATGGTCACACTTAAAGAAAGGGAGCCTGTTGAAATTATCTATAGACTCTTTTCCCCCGCTGGTTGAAAATGGTCTTTGGGAGCATTAACGTCCACCCTCACTCACATACACACATGCATTTGTGGCCTGAGAGACTATAACTTGGAGAAAGCCTGAGGCAAAGAAGGAGATACATCCTATGATGTGCGCTTCAGGTCGGATGCTGGCTGTATGCACACAGAACTGTCCATCACGGTTATTGTAAAACTGATGAAGGGTAGTAAGGAGGGCACATATTGTATGGTGCACTGGGTGTTATACGCAACTAATGAATCATCGAACCTTGCATCAGAAACCAGGGATGTACTGTATGGTGACTAACATAATGTAATAAAAAAACATTAAAAAAAAAAACTGATGAAGCAAAGTGGTAATGCATCTGCCACAAGTGGCCAAACATGAGTTTCTTCTCCAGCTATAGAGATTATTCAACAATGCCATTGCCCATTTTGTCTAATTTTTTATCGCCTTATTCACATTGGTATTAATTGTCATTTTCCAATTGTTATCTAAACATCCCTTTCATTAAAAAACAAAAAATAACTCTCTTCTGATAGCATAGACTTTGATACACCTCTATAATTAAAATTGCACATTTATAATGATGGTCCATTTTCCTTCTCATTATTGCTTTCAGACCATTTCACATTTCATCTAAGCCAAGATGAAAAAGTAACAACTTCGTCCTAGAAGAACTAGTCAAAAATGACTTTATAGACTTAGATTCAGAATCCTTAGATTGGAAACAAGCTCCTTTTCATTTCCACCATCTTTAATTACTCCTTCAATTATTCTCTTTCCACATATCCTCTCAATCTTAAGTCTCTACTTTACATTCATTTTTTTAAAGGTTTATTTATTTTAGGGGCACCTGGGTGGCTCAGTCGTTAAGCGTCTGCCTTCGGCTCAAGGCGTGATCCCAGGGTCCTGGGATCAGGCCCCGCATCGGACTCCCTGCTCTGCTAATAGGAGCCTGCTTCTTTCTCTCCCACTCCCCCTGCTTGTGTTCCCTCTCTCACTGGCTGTCTCTCTCTGTCAAATAAATAAATAAAAATCTTTTTTAAAAAAAGTATTTATTTTAGAGGGAGAGTGGGGGGAGGCGCAGAGGGAGAGAATCTTCACGCAGACTCCTTGCTGAGGGCAGAGCCTGACATGAGGCTTAATCTCAAGACCCATGAGATCATGACTCATGAGACTATGACCTGAGTCGAAACCAAGAGTTGAATGCTTAACTGACTCAACCACCCAGGTGCCCCTACATTCATGTTTTCAATATCATGCCAGTTCCACCAAGCTTCTCCATCCTCTGGAGTCTTTATGCAAATGCCACCTTTATATTTTGCTTCTTCAATGATTAATCCTTTATCATCTTGCTTACATTCATGATGGGCTCTTTTCCTGAGTTCAACTTTGCTGTAATTGCAAGAGATTCATCCTTGCATTCACACTGTCAATTGTCCTGTGAGGTGGTGGTATCATGTGTGTAACTCCCAACTGGTGCATATAGGCCATTCCATACTGAAGTCTTCAACTAGTATTATGCCTAACCTAACTCGTTTTGTTCTGTTTTCTACTGACTAATAGGTCACTTCCTTACATTGTCCTGGTAAACGAAACCAAGTCTTTTCTTCCTTATTATAAACTTGGGGTATTTCAATATCCCAGTCCAAAAGTTTCTAAATTCCATCAGAGACTTCTCAAATTACCCTTTGAAAATTTATTTTGGTCCCCATACTCTCAATTTTACCATCAACAAAAACTCCCTGAATTTTGAAAACTTAAACTCTATTATCCTACCCACCCAGACCTACTATTTTGACATTGATTGCCTCATTCTTCCATTATCTTATTTTCTACTGGATCATGTTTAATAGTCTCTTGACTCCTCTGTGTCTGTCAAGTTTTACAGCTTCTTCCTCTTGTCTCTACCCATCCAAGAATTCCATGATGTACTACATTTACATTTCTACCACTAACACCTCTAGATTAGTCAATCCACCTTTCCTCTCTCCAAATTCCATTCTTCTGGAAAAAATAACACATCTGAATGGAAGAGGGCCACTACAGATTTATGTCAGGAGATATATTTCTTCTTCCTCTACTGAAAAGAGAGAGAGAGAAGCGAAAATTGTGCTTTCCCATGTAAGGACAAAGACTCTCACACTGGAGAAGCAAGGTGACAATAACACACACACTAGCCACAGAGTAAGGCATTCCTACCTTCTTTATATGGAGAAAAAGAAACACACCCTTGTCCTGAATTGGGTCTTGAGATTATCCCAGTGGATGCCATCCAGTTTCTGGGACTTAAAGTTGTTTGCTGTAGTCATCCTTGATGATAGAATTTGTGATAATTATTTGTCCTATCGTAGATTTAATTAATTCAAGATGGGACACAAAAATTGGGCTCAGACAGCATCTGTGCCTCCTATTGACAGTGCCCTGAGCTCAGCAGAGTGATCTCTAGCAATCACTTTAGTCAGAGAATCACAGAAGTATCTCCAGGAGTTGTCACATTCCTATCCATCCTGCCCAGGAAGTCCAGAATATAGTAGAAGGCAGAACAGTCCCTAGCAAAGCAGAAGGCAGTACTTAGAAATGTAACAGTTGCAGGTGGAACTCATTTATAAGTGTGTCAAGGACCCTGTCAGGAATTTAAAAAAAAACAACTGAGTGATGCTGATATTTCTGTGATTATGCTGAGATGGCCCAAGTGGTAGACTATGAGATTATTTGAACTCTTTATCTTTTAAATTAAAAAACATAACACATGTATATTAACAAATTCAAACAATATAAAATGACTTGCAATAACAATCTTCCCATCCCTGCACTGCATCCCAAAAAGAAACATCTCCACCTTACTTTCATGTTTTTCTAGAGATTTTCTCCAAATATCTATAAGAATAGACATTCACATGCACACTTCCTTTTTAAAACACAAAGAAGATCATATCATATGCAGTGAGTTCCACCTGGCTTTCTTTCCCTGTCAGTATATTTTGGGACTCTTTCAATACTGGCATGTATAAATTCAACCCATTTTTTTAGATGTGAGCATATATAATAATTACCTATTTCTCCTATCAATGGATGTAATATAGCAGTTACACAAATTGGTCAGTTAATGCTGTTAATATAGGTTTTTGCTCACTTGTACAGGTATACTTGTTGATTAGATTTATAGAAGTGAAACTGTTAGGATGAAGGATGATAAATTTTACATTTGGGTAATTATGCTCAAATTCCTAGGAGACTGCTGGTATTTTCTTACTACCAATATTGTTCTCTTAATATACTCTTTATTATTACCTGGACAGGTAGTGTGGGAAACATCTATTTGTCATGGCTTGCCTATCTCACTTCCACACTACAGCAGTCATAGGGTTCAATTTCTTTTTTTTTTTTTTTAAGATTTTATTTATTTATTTGACAGAGAGAGAGACAGCCAATGAAAGAGGGAACACAAGCAGGGGGAGTGGGAGAAGAAGCAGGCTCCCAGCAGAGGAGCCCAATGCGGGCTCGATCCCAGAACCCTGGGATCACGCCCTGAGCCAAAGGCAGACGCTTAATGACTAAGCCACCCTGGCGCCCCCACAGGGTTCAATTTCTTAATCTCCTAGTCCCATGCAAATTCCCATCCCAAATATAATTGACTAAGAAGTATGATGATCAAGTATCTGACTGAACCTAATCCATATGCCTTTGAACTCTACCCAGCCTAACTTTGAAATGTCACTATGCTTCCTCACTTAAACTGGTTCTTTTCTCAAGATATTATTTTTTCTCCAGTGTATCTTCTATGGAGAAGTTATTTGATAATCTTATGGACCTTTAGTTCCTTCATCAGGAAAAAAAAAAGATTTTTGAAACTATATATAATTTCCAGGGTCCTTTCCAACTATAAACTTCTTTATACATTTTTCATCTTTGTGTGTCTGTAAAATATACTTAAGCAGTTTCACAAGGGAATAAAAAGAATATATATATATTCTTTCCAACTAGGAAAACATATATATATATATATATATATGTATGTTT